>NC_081541.1:1855482-1874787 GCF_901000735.1 Corylus avellana
AATTTCTCCCCATCCTCGGGAAAAATGGGCTGTTGGGTATTGTTGATGGTTCGGAGCCCTGTCCACCCAAATTCATTTCAGAATCTGATGAGAAGTATTCTGTCTCCTTGAATCCTGAATTTGTGATTTGGGAGAGAAAGGATCAATATATCCTTAGTTGGTTCATTGCAGCGTTGTCTGAAAAGGTTGTCAGTGCAGTGTATGGCGTCAATACCTCAAGGCAGGTATCATGTTATTGGAGGAGGAAATATCATGGAGAGATGGAGAGGAGAGTTGAGAGAGTGAAAGAATATTGGAAGGAGAAGATATCTCTGGAATTAACGGGGGAGAATGGGAGATAAAAATGAATAGCAAAGAATAGAGAGAGATACGTAAATACTTTAGGGCTTAGGCTGTATGCATTGGGGCAGTGTCTCTTTACGATAACCATTGGACCACGCGGCGGGCTAAGAACCAACTGATTAGTCTCATGTAGTGGACCTTTTATATAAACGGGCCTTAAGCCTAAGCTCCACGTGGAGGGGGCCGAATATTTGGGTTGCTAAGTCCAATGATATAATCCATATCTCAACAATACTCAATGTTGGGATTAGTTTTGGAAAAAATTGTAAAATCGGCCCATGTAGTTTATTTGATTTGTAATTAACTCATTAATTGCAGTATCAAAATAAATTTAAAAGTCTTTGAGGTATGTCAAAAAAAAAAAAAAAAATTAATCACTACAACAAAATTCCGTCTACTAATTTAACAAATTCTGATATTATGAAATGTTAAAGGTAATAAAATTGTGATACATGTCCTATTTAAGTAAATTTTACACTAGCAAAATTTGTTAAATTAGTTTACAAAATTTGATTGTAAGGACTAAATTGTTTATTTGGCATACTTCAGGAACCTCTGAATTCATTTTAATACTATAAGAAATTAATTGTAAATCAAGTAAACCAATTTTCTATTTTTTCCTTTATTTTTTATTTGTTATTATTTTTATTTTTATTTTTAAACTTTTTACTTAACTACCCAAATATATATTGAAATGTCGAGGTTTTATCTAGATCTATGAGCATATTCTTAATTGCCTGATCCGATGGACCAATGGGGCATCATTGTGCAAAACAAATCAAAGAAAAGATCATTGGAGTGATGCCAGTAGGAAGCCTCATTTTCAAGAGTTTTGTCACACTTCTTATGCAAGATTTTTTTTCGGAGGATGACTTTTCTTGCCACGCAATCTCGCACGAGTTAGTCGTCGCCAGAGTATATCCAACAGAATATATAGTTAAATAGTTTATAATCAAAATATTTTTTGTATATCTCATTCACTATATAGCACACTACATCAACAAAAGATTTTTTTTTTTTTTCTCTTTTTCTTTAAGAAAACAATAGAAAAAACTAAAATAATAAATAAATAAAATAGAGAATAAAATATAAATGTTAATTTGTGTGTATATAGAGAAAACAGTAACTAAAATAAAAATTTTAAATTTTAAACTAAATATTTTAGTTTTGCATGGGTGAATCTTTATGATCAAGGCTAGGCTAGGGGACCCTTGGCATGCAGTTAACTAGAACAAGAGCGGAGGGAATATCTACTTGTCTAGTACATATATCGCTTACTTTTCTTATATTCCTTAATCATATTAATTATTTTGCTGGGAAGTTGCCAATTAAGTTCCATTTTTTTTTCCTTTCTGCACTACCATATATTCTCTGGCTGACTTGACTTCGTAGTTTTTGCTGGGAAGTTGCCAATTATACCCTTGGCTGACTTGACTTTTCTTCTTATATTCCTTAATCATATTAATTATTTTGCTGGGAAGTTGCCAATTAAGTTCCATTTTTTATTTTCGTTCTGCGCTACCATATATTCTCTGGCTGACTTGACTTTGTAATTTTTGCTGGAAAGTTGCCAATTATACCCTTGGCTGACTTGACTTGCCGTAGATTCCTTAATCATATTAATTATTTTGCTGGGAAATTGCCAATTAAGTTCCTTTTTTTGTTTTTTTCTTTGATCGATATTGAATTTTCATCAGTTGCCGAGATAGACTTGAAGGATGCCAGCTGTGAAAAAAACAAAAAAGAAAGACTTTGAATAATAAAATATCTATAAATATTACGGCAGTTGCTCTCGTTAATTAGTTGCAGCTGCAGAGTACACTTAGAAGATTAAATCCAATATTTGAACCAAAATCAAACTGCAATCGCTTCCTAAAAAGGAATTTGTATTGAAAATATAAAGGTGATATTTATAAGATCGAACCTTGCTGAGAGATCATTCTCCAAAAATGCCTGAAATTAATATACAGTCTACAGACATCGTTCCAGGTACGTAATTAACAAAATATGAGCTATTAGAAAAAAAAAAATTAACAAAATATAAGCGTGCGATAGATTGATATTTAATCTTATTTTATATCAACTTCTTTTACTTTTTTTTTAGGACACGCATGAGATTTTAGTCAATATTCTCGTCCCGCAATCTTATAGTATAAAATCAAATCTCTCGTAATATATTCTCTAAATATAAGCCCACGAATACGTGCAAGTTGCGACCAACTGGGATTTCCAGGTGAGCAAATTGCCACACCCAAGTTTACTGATAGCAAAATGAAGTGTGACCGTACGTATGACCCTTACCCTTTGGGCCGGGGGTGCTAGCCCCACTTCCCCCCAAAAATAATAAATTAAATTAAAAGTACTGTGCGCCTCTAAAATTTGAAAATTTCCTTTCAATTTTTTTTGGGTAAGCCAGAAAAAAGGTTAAAAAGAAGATTGTGCAACCATCTCAAGTAATTTCACCACACAAAGCATAACTATATATATATAGTTGGGGTGGCGATGTCGTTCCTCCCATGTACAACACATTCCGTACGTGGATTTACAAAATTAACTCCATTTGTGGTAAATAGAATCTATTGTTGTGAGTAGTCAATATTGTATTATTATTGAACTCGGAACGTACTCTATTTTCACGTAGAAAATAGAGTAGTGCTAAAAATTACTTTTGTATCTTTTTTGTATCACTCAAAGAATAATATGGCTTATAAAATTATCAACCTTTTGATTAATTATTATTAAATTTTAATCAAATAATAATTTTAAAACCATATCAATTTGAGAGTGACACAAGAAGAATACAATAATATATAACTTCTACAATTACTCTGAAAAAGGTCATTTCTATACATAGAACTCCAAGAACAGGTGTAGTGGAAGTTTCTTCCCTAACGGTTAGCAATCTCTATCAAGAATATACTCCCAAAACTGGTGGAAATTTAGAATATACTCCAGATCATGCATGATGACGTTTCTTAAATTTTCTCCACACATGTAATAGCTGGCTATCCAACGAGAGCGTAGGCGTGCATTAGCCGCCTCATGTTGGGAATCTTGAATTTTCCTGCCCATTTGATCAAGCGGACCCTTTTCACTTCCTTTTCTTAATCATTTTATTTTGTTGGAAAGTTCCTACTGTATTTTTCTTTTCTTTTCTTTTCTTTTCTTTCACTATTGTTTAACCATTGAATTAATAACTAATTTTTTTTTATTAACTTAAACTTTTAAAATAAGCAATCATTTAGCATGCATATTAGAACAAATCGAGGTCCTTAACTATCAAAAGGAACTTGAATATGTAAAATTCATATGTGAGTCTCACATATTTAAAAATAAATTTATTAAAGAAAAAAAAATAATACAAGACAATAAAAACAAATATTTTTATTGATTAAATTATTAAATTATTCTTTTTTTATTTATTTAAACTTTTAAAATAAGTGATGACGTAATAAATGCTGACTTAGTTTTGAAGGAAAGACTTGAAGCTTAAATAAAAAACAAAAAGGAAAGACTTGAAGCTTAAATCCAATTGCTGTCACTATATATTTGCTTAATTAATTTGTCCAGTCTAGCTCCCGGCCGTCTCCCTTGCTCTCCTCGAGGTTATCAGGTTCATTTTACTGTTTATAATATAATCTCTAAGGAGACACAAATTTATAACTATTTATTTATTACATTTCCTATATATTCAACCTCACAATTTCTTTTTGGGTCCATCCCTTTTATTTTGGGTCTGATGATGCCAAACATTATTCATAGTGTTTTCTTGGTCCGAGTATTTCCATTGATCGAGTATGCTACAAACGATTTTACAAAAACCTTTGCTGCTTCATATATATAAACATGTCTTGTCTTTAATATATAAATATATGCTGCAGAGTCTTATGTACGTACGTTTCTGCCCTGTAAGACAGCCTGCATTTAGAATTAATATAATATAAAAAGTGGCATTTGCCTAATCTGTTTTTCAGTTTTTCAGGAGGAATCCAAACTCATACTGTTGTGCTTGTAATATAAGCTTTAGCTATGAGTAATTGGCAACGGCTAAAGAAAGGAATGAGGTTAGCATCTTCTACTTGTTCTCCTTATATATAGATATGATTATTATCATTGTAAACAATATTTCTCAAACGTACTCATAACTTTTTCGAAATAGGCCTATTATGGTGTTTTCGTCCTTTCTTAAGACTCTTTTTAGGGCCTATTTTAGATGATTTGAGTCCTTTTTAAAAATAACATGTGATTCCCCCGTGTTTTTTTAATGAATTTTCTTCAACTTTGTTTTATTATAAAAAATGCATGTGGATCTTACATGTAAATGGACAAATGACATTTTTATAGACTGGATTGTTTGGGCATGTGGGTCTTAAAATGTTACCAATTTTTTTTACCATATCTAAGCCAAATCCAATTTTTGGAATCTGGGTATCGTATATTTATTTCTAAATTTAATGACTGTTGGATTAAATGACTGTTGAAGTAGCACCTTCATAAAGATTGTGGGGTCATGCGGTACGTCTAACACCTTCTCTGAAGTTGATATTCAGTTCTTATGTATGTTTTCATATTTGTTGTATATGCAGAGAATTTCTGAATCTGGGTTTTCGGTTTTTTAAGATTTAGTTTGGAATACTGAGATTGTTGTGGAAGTGACATTTCTTGAAAATAGTTAATCATTCATTCTGTTAATGTCAATATTAATGGGTATTGCAAAGATAAAAATAACAAATTCATATTGGCTGGATTTTGCTTTTAATGTCAATCTTGGTTCTTCTCTTAGGGAGTTCTAGATAAGAGAAGAAAAAGGAGAAGAAGAAGAAGAAGAAGAAAAACTAGATTAATAGTTCGTGTTCGCTGAACTCGCCAATCCCTATATTACTTGATTTTGATAATGTACTTGTTTTGTGTTAGTTTATTATGCCTTATAATAAATCCAAAGATGCATCAACTCTCTGCATGCTATCTTCCTAGCACTTGCTATATGCTTACTATTTGCCCTCCAGCAGTTGGACACTGTGCTTCAATGAATTTTGCTATCATGTTGCTCAAATATCACAATTTTGTATCGAATCTATGATAGATTCAGAAGATTGAATCTCCACACAATTATAATGTTTAATTGGTTTTTCCTGGCCAGGGTACTTTTCTGTCAAGTAGATTTATGATAATATGGCATCAGCTATGGAATTTCATTAATACGTTGAGCCCTAAGGACTGTATAACAATAAGACTACGGCTTACTAAGCTGCAAAGATGGCCTTGGCTTCTTCTGTAAAAGTGGTTCTGGGATCACTTGCTTTCGCAATCTTCTGGGTAATGGCGGTCTTCCCAGCCGTTCCTTTTCTACCAATTGGGAGGATTGCTGGGTCCCTCCTTGGTGCTATGCTAATGGTATTATTCCGAGTCCTAACTCCAGATCAAGCATATGATGCAATTGATCTACGAACCCTTGGTCTTCTCTTTGGGACAATGGTTGTCAGTGTCTATCTAGAAAAAGCAGACATGTTCAAGTACTTGGAAAATCTTCTCTCATGGAAGAGTAAAGGAGCAAAGGACTTACTTTGTCGAATCTGCCTGATTTCAGCCATTTCAAGTGCCCTTTTTACTAATGATACCGCTTGTGTGGTATTAACTGAATTTGTCTTAAAAATTGCAAGGCAACATCATCTCCCACCTCAACCTTTCCTTCTTGCCCTGGCCTCTAGTGCAAATATTGGGTCTTCAGCGACTCCAATTGGCAACCCCCAAAATTTGGTTATAGCTGTTCGGAGTAAGATATCTTTTGGGAGTTTTCTAAGTGGAATTCTCCCTGCAATGCTAGTGGGAGTGGTTGTCAATGCTCTAATTCTTCTATCCATGTATTGGAGGCTGTTATCAATTCAGAAAGATGAAACAGATGCAGCTGTAGATGTTGTTGAAGAGGAGGATGTGGATTCTCATCGCCTTTCACCAGCCATGATGGGGTACTCTAGATTGGAAACTATAAATGTGCAAGGCTCTCCCAACGTGCATGAGAACATGGGTCATGTTGAGACCATTAGAAACCAGTTAAGGTCAAATGAGAATAAAATCCACAGGGTCCCTTGTGGTACGTTGGATTCTGCAAGGAATTCTAGTGCATCGAAAGAGCTGGAAGATGTTGTATCTTCTCCCAAAAGGGAGGAGATCATTCCTTCAAAGACTGTTGTTAGATCAATGGACAGACTAAAAGACGCACTTTCTATAGAGTCTTCAGAAGGAAAGGAAGATTTGACCATTAGATGGCAAAGGATGTTGTGGAAGCCGTGTGTTTACCTTATTACTATAGGAATGTTGATTGCTTTGCTCATGGGGCTGAATATGTCATGGACTACAATTACTGCTGCACTTGCTCTTGTGGTTCTTGATTTCAAGGATGCTATGCCTTGCCTTGAAAAGGTATAATTTGCAAATTAACATGATGCTGCTCTTCTCCTTTTTCAATTAGTTTTCCCCTTTGTCTATCAATGGGACTTGAAAACTCTAAAGCATACCTTGTAGGAGATTATGAATTACATGGATGGCTTGTTGGAGAGTTTAAAATATCTTAAGTTGATTCTCTTCTTTGCCAGGTCAAATATTCGCTTTTGATTTTCTTTTGCGGAATGTTTATCACAGTAGATGGCTTTAACAAAACTGGAATCCCAAGTACTCTATGGGACCTCATGGCGCCTTATGCACAGATTGATCATGCTAGCGGGATAGCAGTTCTTGCCATTGTCGTTCTTGTCCTGTCAAATTTGGCTTCAAGCGTACCAACTGGTATGTTGGTGTATTTCTTCCATGTCTTTTTCTATTATATGTCATCATTCTATTTCTTTTTGGGATCTATCATATATATAAAATTAGCTTCCTAGAGTAACACCTGGCTGTAAAGTCTGTTTATGCGACTTTATGTTAGCAATTGGAAGAATGCAAGAAATTGCTAGCAGTGCAGATTTGGAATGCATATGATCTGAACATTTTTTGGCATTTATGGTTTCTTAAGATTTCTGGATGCTATATATTTTGGCATGGTTTGGACTTTGAATACAGAATATGATCTCTTAGGCATGTCAAAGTATAACCAGTATGGGTTTTTTCTTGTTCTCAAGCTTTCTTTCTGCACTTGAGACTACTTGATATTAATTGTTCTCATGCATGATCAAATCTTAATCAAGTTGAGATTGCACCATCGTATACTGAACAGTTCTTTAAGTTTGAGAAGTATCTTTAACTTCCCTTTGTACAAAAGTTGGCACCCTCTGGGGTCATTTTCTCAATAAACTGCATCCCTCACCAGAAGAATAAATTTGATTTTTTCCATCCACATATCTCTGTAATCTAAAGTTCCTTTCCATCTACATCTGTTAGAAGATTTGTTTTTTTCTTTCATATAAAAATAATCTAGGCTGCATTTAGATGTGGTTTAAATTACTAATTAATTGATATGAATTTTCGAGCTTTGAGGATTTTGCTCCAACACATGAGGATAAGGGTCGCTTATATATAAATCATGCTTATACTATGTAGTTTTGTTGCTGGGAGGACGAGTGGCAGCATCGGCAGCTGCAATTTCTGCAACTGATGAGAAGAAGGCATGGCTCATCTTAGCTTGGGTTAGCACGGTAGCTGGGAACCTCTCATTACTGGGATCAGCTGCCAACTTAATAGTGTGTGAAGAGGCTCGCAAAGCTCCACGTCTTGGGTACACTTTATCTTTTTGGAGCCATCTCAAATTTGGACTCCCCTCGACCCTTATAGTCACTGCTATTGGTTTGATACTCATGATATGATGATCATATATGTTGTATTGGTTTGACAAAACTTTTTAGATAGTGTTTTTTGCCAAATGATTGTTATGTAATATAAAGATGAAAATAGTTTTGAGTATTTTGTGCTTTTAATTATTTGTTATTACTTTTATTTATTTTTTGTTTTTGTTGAAGAGCAAAAGGCAATTTTAAGTTTTTAACCGTTGTAACAATAAATGATCTAGAAAAAAAGTGTATAACTATAATGTTCTCCAAAAGCTGGCGAGGATGGTTTTAGATAGATGTCCACAGACGAGAAGTATAAGGTAAATTGTGCATCACTTGGCATGTTTAGTACATAGCCTAATACACATGGAAGGAAGTGGCGTATGAGACGTCAACCTCATGGGTTTCTCATTTGCAGGCAATAAGTTGGGCCATTTTTCCAATTGACCAAACTGGTGACCCAATTCCTCCTTCAATAAAAGATTTGGGCTTGGACTTGTTGATTCATTGGATGTCCTTTTTCCATATCAACAAGAAAAGGGCCTTGTTGACCCAGGCTCGGGTCAAGAGACAGGACTTGGATCAATAATTAAAAATAGACTGTTTTAAAAACTATAAAAATCTCCTCTAATTTTTTTTTTTTTTACATTTCCACACAAGAGAGGGGAGAGAGAATTCGAATTAGTGACTTCCGCTTCATAATGCATGGTCTCCAATCAATTGAGCTACCCATTGAAGACAAAATCTCCAGTAATTTTGTTTTACAATACTTGAGCCAAATTCTCATCAAAATCAAAATATTTGACAACAATGCTTCTTCTTTATTTATTTCATAAATATAATGAGAAATTTATTCCACCCAAATTTGAACAATGCTTTGTTTAAACTCTTTGAATGTCATCGTCCCAATTAGTTTCTAAATATGCAGCATGCTCTATAATCTCACCATAAAGTCATCAATTATTTATAAAATAATAAGGATCCTCTCAATTTTATTTGAAATTGAGAGTATCCAGCTAATTAGTGTATTTTAGAGGGGTAAAATTGTCTAAAAAATTAAAATGACAATTTTACTCCTCTAAAAAGTACTAACCGGATATTCTCTATTTCATTTGAAATGGAAAGGATCTTATTCCGACATTTGATACCCATGATTGTAGTGAAAATCGTGATGAAAACCCCATTAATTACGAGTTATTCCAACATTAAATTAGAGAGATTGTCCACAGTAAAATTGTTTGTAAAAATTAAAAAAAAAAAACAAGTTTTACTTTAAACTAAATCGAAAGAAATTGCTTCAATTTCAAACTAGATATGCCATTCTCCTTGGCCTCTCAGCTTTCCGTTGCTTGCTTTCACGCTCCCTTCTGCCCCCATGTGCTCACGTGTGCTTTTCTCATCTGCCAATCCGTCGCCCTTCCCCAAAGTTGCAGCTTATGTTGTAGGGCAATATTGTTGTAGTTTCATTTGGGGTATTTATGTTATTTCTGTGTGATTGTATTGATTTTCTAGTTTTGTTGTTGCTTTATGTGGATTTAAGTCTCACTGTATTTACCTGGTTAGCTAGATTTAGTTGAGGAGGTTTTTTCTTTCTGACCTTCGTTAGTCTCATCTTTGTTGATGTAGGAGTTTGTAAAAGGTTGAGGAAACTTTTAAGGTTTGTGCCCCATTTTGTATTGTTTAATGGCGCGTCTCTAGTACATTGCTAACTGTCTTAACTGGCAGGAATTTCATAGGGTCTTATAATTTATTTGTCACATTCCCTGTTTTTTTTTTTTTTTTTGGTTTAACTTGGATGTTTTTGGGTTACCGGTAAAAATAATAAAAATTAGATTAATTGGCTGAATTTAAAAATTGTCTATAATTTAAGAAAAGAAATCAAACTGAAGAATGTGGTCTCCCTCCAAATTCACAAATAATAAGATTTAACTCCAACACAAGCTAGAGATATTTGGAGTTATTTAATTTTTAAAATAGGCGGAATAGAATTTTTGGTTTTGGTACGCAGCAAAATCTGGTACTCTGTCACTTGAGAATACTGAAGGCCAGGGTTAGTTGGTAGTCAGTGAATAAAGCGTATCAAATCTAAAGGAAAAAAAGAATCTAACTCTAAAGAAAAATTGTTTTTACTGAAGGTAGTAATATATATATAAACAAGAAATAGAACTGTACATAAATACTTGTAATAAACTTGTAATTATTTCAATTATAATTGTTATTACTTATTTTTTAATTAATTAGTAATATTAAAAATCAACGCTCAGACAAAGACACCATGCCTTTGCTCAGACATATGCATGCTCGATCTCTCTCTCTCTCTCTACGCGATCTCTTTCTTTAAGCTTTCAATTCAAAAAATTCCTTTCAAATCCCTGCCTGGGATTTTTCCCGTTTCAGATTTCTAGGGTTTTGTTCTCTAATTACCTAATTGCTCAACTATTCAAGGAATTTGTTTCACTCAGATTTGTTTAAAACTATCAGTTGGGTTTAGTAGAGCTTCACAGCTTCGAGTATTTATGGTAAGTCTATTTTTCTTCTTTCTATTACCAAATTTTAGTAATTTTTTTTCTGATAGTTTAGTTAGTTAATTTAGTTGGGTTTCCTGTTCTTTACTTCTATTTTCTTGAATATAATGCTAGATCTGTGTTATAAGCTAATGTCTCTGAGCAATTTCTTATCGCAATTCTTTGTTCGGATTCGGAGAACTTTGGGCTATGAAATACAGAAAAATAAGGGAAAGGAGAAGATGAATTCGTAAGAAAGGATGAGATATTATTGCAAGTTAGGTTGCACTCATTTATTGAACAGTGCCTAGACATAAAAGACAAATATATATATATATATATATATATATATATATATATATATATATATATATATATATATTACATAAGCTCTTACTACACACACTTTTTTTTTTTTTTTTTTTTTTTAAATATTGTAACTTCCGCTTTATGAAGTATATTGATTTCTATTCAATTGAGTAACTACCATAAGACATTTGCACACACTTTTTAACTCTTTACTTCTAAATTAGGGTCATTTTGTGTACCCATATTTAAGGTTAAGCTTTAGACTCCTGCAACACAGACCTACCATGCACACAGATAAGATAAGTCAATATCGACTTTGCCGTGGAGTGTAGACTCAAAAAGAATATTTATTTTTGTCCAAAAGAATCTGATAAAGTTAACAACCAAATTTCAAAGCCTCAATCACTTGAGATGAGGGTTTTGTGACTGTGAAAACAATCCAAACAAAAAATAAAAAATAAAATAAAGGAAAAATAAAATAAAAAAATAAAAGACTTAAGAAATTACAACAAATAAAAAAAAAAAAAAAATTAAACAAAAATCTAATAATTGGTGTTAGCGCAATATGCTTACATCCACACACTAAAGTCCTATAAACTACATTTAGCCTTTTTTTAAATGATTTGATTGTACATAAAGAACTTCATTATATAGAGGCCAAATGAAAAGAGCTAAACAATGTGGGACAAAAACCAGCCACTTATATAGAAACAAAGGAAGAGGGACTTCTTGTAGTTTAACAGAGCCAACCCTTTGAAATTATTTTACAATAATACTGTACTTGAAATGGATTGATCCCACGAGTTGATTACTTAAAATGGGTTGAGTACTTAATATTGTTATAAAGATGAAAAGTACTGCCATTTTGGTCGAGGGCATTACGCATTTTGTCCTCCATCTGTTCTATGACTTCAGCAACAATGACGTCACTTAGCAAATTACACAACAACTTACGGATACATATCTCAATTACCTAATTTACCTTTAACTCCATCGCCATAGACATGAGTAACCGTAGAAATCTCTATTGTGATTAGTCTCATGTGGTGGACTTTTTTATACCAACGGGCCTTAAGCCCAAGCTCCAGCAAGGAGGGGCCCAATATTTGGGTTGCTAAGTCCAATGAGATATTCATATCTCAATAAATAACAATACTGAATGTTGGGTTTAGATTTAGGTAAAATGTAAAATCAGTTTATTTGATCTGTAATTAGCTCAATGTAATATCAAAATAAATTTAAAAGTTTTTAAGGTATGTTAAAAAAATAATTTAGTTTCTTCAACCAAATTTCCTATACTTATTTAACAGATTTTGAGAACGTGATATATTAAAGCGAATAAAATTGTGACACATGTCCTATTTAAGTAAGTTTAACACTAACAAATTAAATTTGTTAAATTAGTGGACGAAATTTGAATGTAAAAATTAAATTGTTTATTTAGTATACCTCAGAAATCTTTGAATTTATTTTAATACTATAAGGAGCTAATTATAAATTAAGTAAATCAAATTTTTCCTTTAGTTTTAATCTTTTCATTTTTTATTTTACTTTTTAGTTAACTACTAAGATATATATTGCAATTTCGAGGTTTTATCTATGAGCATAATATTCTTGCCTGGTCGGATGGACCAATGGGGCACTACTCCGGCGTGCAAAACAAGCTAAGAAAAAGATCATTGGAGTGATGTCAGCGACAGCCGAGTCAACAGATATATATTAGGCTAATTTATGTAGGTCATGCCTTTTCAAAAGGTTTTTTGGTAAGACCTTTTCAAGATTTTTTTGGATGATGACGTTTCTTGCCACGTCAGCGGGAGCCGAGTCAACAGATCTATATATATTTGGCTAATTTATGTACGTCATGCATTTTCAAGGGTGTTTTTGGATGATGACGTTTCTTGTCACGTGGCACGAATCTTGTAGGAGTTATATAATGAGAAGGAATTAAGTTGTGAAGTCGTCACCAGAGTCTATCCAACAAAAATTTACAGAATAGTTAAATACTTCATAATCAAAATATAGCACACGACATCAATAAGATATTAGCTAGTTCTTTTTGTTTTTTGCTTTTTCTTTAAGAAAACAATAGAAAAAACTTAAAAAAAAAAAGAAAAAAAGAAAAGAAAATAGAGAATAACATATAAAAGCAGTTTCACAGTAAAATGTTTTTGCTTCTGCACTGATTTTTTTTTTTTTTTTAGAAGAGAATATGAACCAGAAGATCTTCTAGAAATGCTGAAATAAAAGAAAATCGAAGTGTTGATCCGATAGTTAAGGATTTATTGATTTCGCAAGAACTGGTTCTATACCTCAGGTCAGAGACCTGTGGAGTATTCGCAGTTTTTCTTTCTTTCTTTATTTTTTTATTTTTAGAGATCCGAAGTTTCTCTATCTTTGGTGGCCGTCGATGGTTGGGAGGTGTGATGCTCGTGGATATGGGCCCGGGCTGGCAATGCGTGGACTTTGAGGTGACGATTTTTTAATTTTGGGGCCAAAGATTTGGTGGCCGGCCGGCTACACAACTAAACAAATTAGGGGAAATCAGAGCCCAAATTAGGGGAGAGGAGAGCTGGAGGGAGTTAGAGAAAGAGAGGGGAGAAGAGAGTTTTTATTTATTTATTTATTTTTTTTAAGGAGAGGGCAAAATTTTTCTTTGACTACGTAAACATTTTAGGTTAACTTGTACTTTGGAAAATGCTGGTCCTCTCCTCTGTAGTTGTTACTCTAATCTCAAAATTAAATAATAAAATTTGAGAAATAAATTTAATTATTTAATTAATAATTAACATGATAAATATTACATTTAAGTTGCAATAGGACTTGTAGTCAATGCTATATCCAAAGTAGCACTCTTTTTTTATTGCACTATATATACTGCTAAAAAAGGGTTTGGCTTATAACTTATAAGGTATATATAATGAAAAAACTATAGCATATGGGTTGTATTTGGTTGTACTTTTTCAATGGCTGGTCCAAATTTAATTTTACTCACTCTCTCTTTCTTATGAAATACTTGGAATTAAAACCGAACAGTTAGAAAAATACCTTGGTTCAACTACTAACATATACATTGAAAATATGAAAAATAACTGAAAGCAGCAGAAAACTTCTAATTAAACAACTAGATCAATTGAAGGATGGAAGAACAAGTTCCATATGAGAATATATGATTAACCTGATTCTTAATTTGCTTGCTATATATGTTGTGTTCAGGAATCAGGATATTGAGGGGCAAGTTTCCAAAATTGATGGAGATGATTCCGGACAAAAGAGAACAACAAAAAAGACAATTCTTGACCCAGAGGGGCAGCTGCTTCAGTGGTGGAATATAATGGTTGCAGTGTCATGTGTGATTGCAGTATCAGTAGACCCTTTGTTCTTTTACCTTCCTGTCATCAATGGAGATGCCAAGTGCGTTTGGTTAGACAAAAGATTGAAGATCATAGCCATTACTTTGAGATTTGTCACAGACTTCATTTATGTTTTGAATATAATCTTACAATTTATTTGTCCTTACATCGACAAGGACTCTCGTAAGCTTGGACGAAATATAATAGTTAGAGATCCTCAGCAAATAGCAAACTGCTATGTCTTCTCCTGGTACTTCGTAATTGATGTTCTCGCTATTCTTCCCCTCTCACAGGTAATTAAGGAGCACTATCTCATTAAAATTCCCTACACATGTATAGCCATGGCTCGGGGGAATATTGCATATAAGCTGGATGTATCTTACGGTCTGTTTTAATTTGTGCAGGTTTTATTTCCAATTATTTTTTCAAAAGTGAGAGGTTCAAGATTTTTGGACGAAAGGAAGTTCCTGAATGCTGTTGTTTTCTGCCAATATGTACCAAGAATTCTCCGAATCTACATATCATGGATAAATCTTACCAAGTCTGCCAGCAAACTTGCTAGACTTGTTTGGATTAAAGCTGCATTTAATTTCTTTCTCTATATTCTTGCTAGCCATGTAAGTTTCATTATCAATATCATGTTCATTTTACGTCATAAATTTTTTTTATTGCTTATTTCATTTTTTGTTTTCTTTCAATAAGTGTCGTATGTTTATCAAAGGTTTCCTTAGATTTCTGTATAAAATGAATCGACCTTGGTAAATCATAAGCATGCATTGCGCACCTAGCTACTTTAATTATATCCATGTGTGATTAATTATATAGTACTACCATTTCCAGTCTAAGCTTGACACGTGAATGAAAGTATCTAGCTAGGACCAGTGTTTTATTTAGAAATGTTTGATACTATATTTTTATTTGACAATCGATCACATGGTGTTGATGAGACAGTTTTGAGTAACCTTTAAATTGTTATATCTATAAGATTGTCTCCTTCTTTTGTAGTTTTTTTTGTTGAATATATGCAGAATTGACTCATCTTTAAGAGAATTGTTGGTTCTTTAATTAGGTACTGGGTGCTTTTTGGTACTTATTTTCTGTCCAACGAGAGACGGCTTGTTGGCACAAAGCCTGTGAAAAGCATGTCGGATGTACCCCAAGTTCTTTTAGCTACAATCAACCTTCAAGCGATCATGCATTTTTAGATGATTATTGTCCTGTACAGACAGCAAACACAACGCTCTTTGATTTTGAAATATTCTTTGAAGCCCTTCAATCTCATACGTTAGAGTCCACAGATTTTCCGCGAAAGCTCTCACACTGTTTCTGGTAGGGCCTACAAAATTTGAGGTTTGCACATGTTAAACTCTTTTTACGACAATATGAGATGTGAATTTCCACTTTTGTTTTAATTAATTACCATTCATCCAAAAGAAAAGTACATTATTTTGAGATATATATATATATATATACATTATTTTGAGATATATATATTGCTATCTCATACATGATAGTTACTTCAATATTTGCAGTTCTTTTGGTCAAAACCTTCAAACAAGTACATATTTTTGGGAAAACTGCTTTGCAGTTCGTATTTCAATCTTTGGCTTACTATTGTTTCTGCATTTTATTGGGAATTTGCAAGTTGGTGCTCAACATCTTTTTAATCTTTAGGGTGCTTGATTATATAATTATGTGTATGAGTGTTATTGATGATTTCTTTATACACGCATGTAGAAGGACTACTCAACATGCATTTGTTATTAGAATATTGACTAATTAATGACTAAATTTATCATTTCCTATCAATCAAAGATTTAAAGATGAGCAGTAATTTATCAACAGAATTTGATGATCTAAACTTGTCATGTATCAGACATATATATAGTTGGCAACTGAAATTTCAGAAGAAATTATAAAAAACATGAGAGTTAAAGAACGAGAAATAGAGCTATGGATATTTAGAAACCAGCTCCCTAGTACTATAAAAGAGGAGATCATGCCCATCGTTCAATACATGCCGGAAGAAAAGAAAGATGTTGACGTGCAAAATCTACTATCTCATCTTCCCATTGAACTTGGAAGGAAGATTAAGCGCTATATCTGCTTACCCATGCTAAAGCAAGTGAGTTCCCTTCCCTTCCTTTTTGATAATTTGATTGGATTGTGATAGTGTTAAATACAAATATTCTCATTATTCTTCTCGATTGCTTATTTGCTAGGTGCCATAGGCTCATAGCTTCAAGGAAAAGGTGAACAACTTTTACAGTTGATTTGCGAGTATCTGAAGCCAATGCACTACAACTAGCACAACTACATTGTGAGGGAGGGAGAACCACTTGATGCGATGCTCTTCATAACGCAAGGCATCATATGGAACTTCACCACCAGTATTAATGCTAAGAGAAGCGCCAAGTGTATTGAGAAAGGTAGTTTCTATCGAGAAGAACTTCTAGATTGGGGGTTGGAATGCTCTGCTGCATTACCCAACCTATCCGACCTCCCAATCTCTCTCAAAACTGCGAAAACGCACACAAAAGTTGAAGCCTTTGCTCTAATGGCCAACGACTTGAGGACTATAGTTTCCCGACGTACTGAAGCAGCTTCTTCTGTACAAGCATTAACTGGAGCAGCTTTCCGGCGAATTAATGAAAGGAATAATGAAAAGTCGTCTCTCCGGTTGGTTGCAGGGAAGAGGAAAATTGAATTGTCGTCTGCCTTGTTGCCCAAGGGGAACAAAAGCTAGTTCAATTCTCATGCTCTTGGTGTTGAAAAATGAAAAGCAATAGTTTGTTTTAGAGGCCTTTGCATTAAGTTGTGTACAAAAATTAATAGATTATTTGCTGAACGTAGGCCCATGTTGGGATGGGTTTGGGTTTGCTCGATGGTGGTGATAACGGGTTTAGCCGATTGTATACGGGTAGGGTCAGGGTGTTTTGGAAGATTCACTTGAAGACCCAATTAGACATTTTCCGAGCGTGAAGCCTCTGATCTTGCCCATGATTTGTTCGGTGAGAATGAACAAATTGTAATGGGATTTTGTTTTCTTACGTTAATGGTATATATAAATAGTATCACGTCATTTAAAATTTCAAACGACATGACAATATATAAACTTGTGTTTAAGCATGTCGGAATTACTGTGGACGAGCTACTCTTAAGTTTAACCATTTCTAAAGGCCGAGTTGGAGGTGGCCAAACCACTTCCAAGTGGATAGTCAAATTACATTCTTGCAAGCCATTCCCAACCATTTATTTTTTCTCCTTTCCTTCTCATTTTTTTTTTCCTTAACTTTTTTATTTTATTTTTTGTTTCTATATATACGGTATATTTTTAATTTTAAATGATGTGGTGAAGTTATATAATAATGAGTACTGTTGATTCAATGATATATATATGTGTTATAATTTTATTAGATATGACATGGTCACTAAAAAACCTAACGTAAGGAGTACGGAGAAAAGAATTTGATAACGAAGCATTATATATACTTTAAAAGAGTGATGGATTTGATAAGTTTCAAATTAAACCTGAATGATGAATTTGTAAAAGGTTAAACTCCTGGAACCTCTACAGTATTTTTCTCTTAAAAAAAAAAAGAAAGTAATTTTATCTTCAAAAAAATATATTTGCTTAGTAAAAAGCTTCCCTTTACATTGGTTTTACTCTATTTCATGTGTGCCCCTTATGTCCATGTGTGCTGCCTTGGTTTCATGACGTTGCCTATGGCCTGAACATCTGTACATTTTAATATATGATGATTTTTTTATCTTTCCCTGGGATCGGAGGAGGAAGGTGAAGATGACGTCAAGTAATCGATGATCATCATTCCTCTTATGCCCTGGTCAACACAAGTACTGTTACACATATGGATTTATTTGAAATTAATTAAAAATTCTATATATAGACATAATTTATAATTTTCTTGAGCTGTGCTTGCGAGGAGAAAACTTCTTAGATGTTTCTAGGTGGGTAATATTCATGATCTACCGGTCTAATGCTGACTTGTGTGCAGTTTTCCTCTTAATTAAGAAGTATAAAATATTGTTTTGGACCAAAGAAAAAAAGGAAAAAAAAAAAAAGAAAAAAGGGAGGGGAAGAAAAGCTATATATATATATATTCAGCGGTGAAGTAGCTAGTACGGATTGTCAAGGTTAATGGATTTCAGTCTAGAAGGAATGTGTGCACATTTAACTAGGAGTTGGACGTATCAATTTCTTTGATTATTTTATTATTAGTATGATTATCATGTAAGCTTAACGATATTATATATATTTGAACATGCATGGAACTTAAGGCAGGACAAATGGTATTTAGACAAAGCTACAATGATTCTATTTACTTGTAAATCATTGTCATGATACGAAGAGAGGAGCTGCTATTTATTCTTAAAGTAAGGTGAACGTTGGGTTTACCTTTTATCTTTTCATTTATTTATTTTACTTTTTACTTAAATATTTTTGGGATTATATATATACCTATGTAATCTTATCTTAATTTGGGCTTGGGTAGGTTTGATTTTTTTTTTTAGTGATGGCATTAGATGAGATTTCTTTGTCCTTGGTGAAAGCATTTTTCATTAACTAGTTTTGTTAGTCTAATTAGCATTCATTATGTTAATTAAACCATTTGCTTTGGAAAAATGTATTTTATAATATAAAAAAAAAAAAAAAAAGTTGTGGTGGATCAATATAAAAAAACCTCAATTTTTAGCTCCAAAAACAAATATTTGGGTCCCAACAAAAAGTAATTGGGCCCTGAAACAACTCATTTTTAATAAGTTATGTTAGCCCAACAAAAAGTATTTGGGCTCTCAAAAGTCAAAAAAACTTATTTTTGGCCCAACAAAATAAATCAATATGAATCCCACGGTTAAATCGGTTAATCGGTTTAACCGAACCGTTTAACCGTGTACCGTTATAACCGATAATTTCGATTAAAATTCTTATTGGTTCGATATTGGTTAATAACCGATAAGAACCAAAATCAAACCGTTTTGACCGATACCCAGACTTATATATATATATATATATAT
>NC_081541.1:1874887-1886696 GCF_901000735.1 Corylus avellana
TTGGACTTGTTTAGATTGAGTGACTTTTGTCCGTTGTAATTGGAAGAAAGTAGATCAAACAGATCTCTCACATATCTCATAATGTCACATATGACAGAAGGAAAGGGCTAAAAACTTTTCATGGCACGTCAGGGACTCATGATCAACTACGTACGTAACCCCTCAAGGCGAAAAACTTGCCCCTCGATATCCTGATTCGTGAACACAATATAATCTTTAAGCAAAGACTCTGGTTAATTTAACAACCGAGATGCTCAAACAATCCGGTCTATAAAAATGTCATTTGTCCATTTACATGTAAGAACCACATGCATTTTTTATAATAAGACAAAGTTGAAAGAAAATTCATTAAAAAAACACAGGAAAATCATATGTTATTTTTAAAAAGGACTAAAATCATCTAAAATAAGCCCTAAAAAGATTCTTAAGAAAGGACGAAAACACCATAATAGGCCTATTTCGAAAAAGTTACGAGTACATCTGAGAAATATTGTTTACAATGATAATAATCATATCTATATATAAGGAGAACAAGTGGAAGATGCTAACCTCATTCCTTTCTTTAGCCGTTGCCAATTACTCACAACTAAAGCTTATATTACAAGCACAACAGTATGAGTTTGGATTCCTCCTGAAAAACTGGAAAATAGATTAGGCAAATTAAACACCACTTTTCATATTATATTAATTTTAAGTGCAGGCTGTCCTACAGGATAGAAACGCACGTACGTAAGACTCTGCAGCATATATATATATATAAGACGAGACATGTTTATATATATGAAGCAGCAAAGGTTTTTGTAAAATCGTTTGTAGCATACTCAATGGAAATACTCGGACGAAGAAAACACTATTAATAATGTTTGGCATCATGAGACCCAAAATAAAAGGGATGGACCCAAAAAGAAATTGTGAGGCTGAATATATAGGAAATGTAATAAATAAATAGTTATAAATTTGTGTCTCCTTAGAGATTATGTTATAAACAGTAAAATGAACCTGATAAACTCAAGGAGAGCAAGGGAGACGGCCGGGAGCTAGACTGGACAAATTAATTAAGCAAATATATAGAGGCAGCAATTGGATTTAAGCTTCAAGTCTTTCCTTTTAGTTTGTTTATTTTTGACAACCAACCGTGTGGTCTTCCTTTTATTTATTTATTTTCCGATAGTTATCCTTCAAGTCTTTCCTTTTCATAGTCATCCTTCAATCAGGATCCGATGAAAATTCCATATTCATTTAAAACTAAGTCAGCATTCGACAACTATTACGTCATCACTTATTTTTAAAATTATAAATAAATAAAAAGAGAATAATTTAATAATTTAATAATTTAATCAATAAAAATATTTGTTTTTATTGTCTTGTATTATTTTTTTTCTTTAATAAATTTATTTTTAAATATGTGAGACTCACATATGAATTTTACATATTCAAGTTCCTTTTGATAGTTAAGGACCTTGATCTGTTCTAATATGCATGCTAAATAATTGTTTATTTTAAAAGTTTAAGCTAATAAAAAAAGTTAGTTATTAATTCAATAGTTAAACAGTAATGCAAAAAAATAAAAAATAAAAAAGTAGTAGGAACTTTCCCACAAAATAAGGCGGCTAGCTAATGCACGCCTACGCTCTCGTTGGATAGCCAGCTATTACATGTGTGGAGAAAATTTAAGAAACGTCATCAATCATGATCTGGAGTATATTCTAAATTTCCACCAGTTTTGGGAGTATATTCTTGAGATTGCTTCCCGTTAGAGAATTAAGAAACTTCTACTACACCTGTTCTTGGAGTTCTATGTATAGAAATGACCTTTTTCAGAGTAATTGTAGGAGTTATGTATTATTGTATTCTTTTTGTGTTACTCTTAAATTGATATGGCTTTTGAAATTATTATTTGATTAAAATTTAATAATAAGTAATTAAAATATTGATAACTTTAAAAACCATATCATTCTTTGAGTGATACAAAAAAAATACAAAAGTAACTTTTAGCATTACTCTATTTTTTACGTGAAAATAGAGTACATTTCGTAGAAAATAGAGTACTTTTCGAGTTTAATAATAATACAATATTGACTACTCACAGCAGTAGATTCTATTTACGATGAATGGAGTTAATTTTGTAAATCCACGTACGGAATATGTTGTACGTACATGGGAGGAACGACATCGCCACCCCAACTATATATATATAGTTGTGCTTTGTATGGTGAACTGACTTGAGATGGTTGCACAATCTTCTTTTTAACCTTCGTTTCTGGCTTACCCAAAAATAATTGAAAGGAAATTTTCAAATTTTAGAGGCGCACATTACTTTTAATTTAATTTATTATTTTTTGGGGGAGGTAAGGGTCATACGGTCACTTGCTATCAGTAAACTTGGGTGTGGCAATTTGCTCACCTGGAAATCCCATGCAGTTGGTCGCAACTTGCACGTATTCGTGGGCTTATATTTAGAGAATATATTACGAGAGATTTGATTTTATACTATAAGATTGCGGGACGAGAATATTGACTAAAATCTCATGCGTATCCTAAAAAAAAGTAAAAGAAGTTGATATAAATCAATCTATCGCGCCCTTATATTTAGTTAATTACCTGGAACGATGTCTGTAGACTGTATATTAATTTGAGGCATTTTTGGAGAATGACCTCTCAGCAAGGTTCGATCTTATAAATATCACCTTTATATTTTCAATACAAATTCCTTTTTAGGAAGCGATTGCAGTTTGATTTTGGTTCAAATATTGGATTTAATCTTCTAAGACTATTCAAAGTCTTTCTTTTTTGTTTTTTTCACAGCTGGCATCCTTCAAGTCTATCTCGGCAACTGATGAAAATTCAATATCGATCAAAGAAAAAAACAAAAAAAAGGAACTTAATTGGCAATTTCCCAGCAAAATAATTAATATGATTAAGGAATATAAGAAGAAAAGTCAAGTCAGACAAGGGTATAATTGGCAACTTCCCAGCAAAAATTACAAAGTCAAGTCAGCCAGAGAATATATGGTAGTGCAGAAAGGAAAAAAAAATGGAACTTAATTGGCAACTTCCCAGCAAAATAATTAATATGATTAAGGAATATAAGAAGAAAAGTCAAGTCAGCCAAGGGTATAATTGGCAACTTCCCAGCAAAAATTACAAAGTCATGTCAGCCAGAGAATATATGGTAGTGCAGAAAGGAAAAAAAATGGAACTTAATTGGCAACTTCCCAGCAAAATAATTAATATGATTAAGGAATATAAGAAAAGTAAGCGATATATGTACTAGACAAGTAGATATTCCCTCCGCTCTTGTTCTAGTTAACTGCATGCCAAGGGTCCCCTAGCCTAGCCTTGATCATAAAGATTCACCCATGCAAAACTAAAATATTTAGTTTAAAATTTAAAATTTTTGTTTTAGTTACTGTTTTCTCTATATACACACAAATTAAGATTTGTATTTTATTCTCTATTTTATTTATTTATTTAGTTTTTTCTATTGTTTTATTAAAGAAAAAGAGAAAGAAAAAAAAAAGAATTAAATATCTTTTGTTGATGTAGAGTGCGCGCTATATAGTGAATGAGATACACAAAAAATATTTTGATTATAAACTATTTAACTATATATTATGTTGGATATACTCTGGCGACGATTAACTCGTGCGAGATTACGTGGCAAGAAAAGTCATCCTCCAAAAAAACCCTTGCATAAGAAGTGTGACAAAACTCTTGAAAATGAGGCTTCTCGCTGACATCACTCCAGTGATCTTTTCCTTAACTTGTTTTGCACAATGGTGCCCCATTGGTCCATCGGATCAGGCAATTAAGAATATGTTCATAGATAAAACCTAGACATTGCAATATATATTGGGTCGTTAAGTAAAAAGTTTAAAAATAAAAATAATAACAGATAAAAAAGAAAGGAAAAAATAGAAAATTGGTTTACTTGATTTACAATTAATTCCTTATAGTATTAAAATGAATTCGGAGGTTCCTGAAGTATGCCAAATAAACAATTTAGTCTTTACAATTAAATTTCGTAAACTAATTTAACAAATTTTGCTAGTGTGAAATTTACTTAAATAGGACATGTGTCACAATTTTATTGGCTCTAACATTTCATAATATCGGAATCTGTTAAATTAGTAGACGGAATTTTGCTAGAGTGATTAAATTTTTTTTTTTTTTTTTTTTTTTGACATACTTCAAAGACTTTGAAATTTATTTTGATATTGCAATTAATGAGTTAATTAATAATTACAAATCAAATAAACTATATGGGCCGATTTTACAAGTTTTTCCAAAACTAAACCCAACATTGAGTATTGTTGAGATATGGATTATATCATTGGACTTAGCAACCCAAATATTCGGCCCCCTCCACATGGAGCTTAGGCTTAAGGCCCGTTTATATAAAAGGTCCACTACATGAGACTAATCAGTTGGTTCTTAGCCCGCCGCGTGGTCCAATGGTTATCGTAAAGAGACACTCCCCCAATGCATAAAGCCTAAGCCCTAAAGTATTTACGTATCTCTCTCTATTCTTTACTATTGATTTTTATCTCCCATTCTCCCCCCGTTAATTCCAGAGATATCTTCTCCATCCAATATTCTCTCACTCTCTCAATTCTCCTCTCCATCTCTCCATGATATTTCCTCCTCCAATAACATGATACCTGCCTTGAGGTATTGACGCCATACACTGCACTGACAACCTTTCCAGACAACGTTGCAATGAACCAACTAAGGATATATTGATCCTTTCTCTCCCAAATCACAAATTCAGGATTCAAGGAGACAGAATCATTCTCATCAGATTCTGAAATGAATTTGGGTGGACAGGGCTCCGAACCATCAACAATACCCAACAGCCCATTTTTCCCGAGTATGGGGAGAAATTGACACACACACCAGATAATTGTCATCAGATTGAGTTTTACTATTTTGTGAATTGAGTGAGGCTCTGTTTTTGTGCTGGGTGTATTTTTGTTGTATAAATTCACTGCTGGGGTGTTTGTTCACTGGTGTGCAGTGGCGGAGCCAGCTATTTTATATTGGGGGTGCCGCTAAAATTTTTTTTGCGTCCTAAAAATTTGGTAATTCATACAATATATACATCACACAAAATATCTATAAAAGTTCATAAATATGTGCTGAGATTGATATATTAGAAATGTAACATATCGACACTATATCAAAAAGATAAAAAAAAAAAAAAAAAGTGTCTAGAACTGCACTTTATATTTAATGTGTGTTAAATTTAAGGGTGCTGTGGGTTTAAAAAAAAAAAAAAAAAAAAAAAATTTAAATCCACAGCACCCCCAAGGTACCATGTGGCTCCGCCACTGCTGGTGTACTTTTATAAATTCAATCATTCATCAAAAAAAGATGTGAAGCAGCACCAATGGTACTAGATTCAACGATTTGAGAATAAAATGCAGGAAAGAAAAAGAAATTTTGGGTGCGAATCTTTATGGCTTTGATACCATGAAAGAAAGTGTTGTGGAATTGATTTGGCCAGAATATATGAATACTCCTGTTGTGCTCTATTTCATTTATAGTTAGGCAGTAAAACTATACAAAGATAACTTCAAGTATTTGTGCGGCTATACCGAATACAACTAGAACTAAAGAATAAATATAATAATACAGCATATATATATATATACAGATGAGTAAAAGAAAGAAAGAGCTGTTACTAATCTCTAATCTTTTATCAATGCGAGTTTGAATATCTCTTCTATCTCTTCCATCATCAAATATCTTCCTGGTTGGTCATTAGCGCCGAAAAGCTGCAGCTTGTACGGCAGAAACTGCTTCTGTAAACTATAGTCCTCAAGTCGTTGGCCATTAGAGCAAAGGCTTCAACTTTTGTATGCGTTTTCGCAGTTTTGAGAGATATTGGGAGTTTGGATAGGTCAGGTAAGGCGGGGGAATCCAACCCCCATTCTAGAAGTTCTTTTCCATAAAAATTACCTTTCTCAATACACTTATTCCTTCTCTCACCATTAATGGTGGTGAAGTTCCATATGATGCCTTGCGTTATGAAGAGCATCGCATCAAGTGGTTCTCCCTCCCTGACAATGTAACTGTGCTGCTTGTAGTGCACTGGCTTGAGATAGTCGCAGATCAACTGCAAATGTTGGCCACTTTTTCCTTCAAGCTGTGGCACCTAGCAGAAACAAAAAAGGATAAATGAGAAAGAGTAATTTCAATTAGGAAATAATTACGTGAAGGAAGCTTCTTAGGTTACTTTTATCATCGACGTTAGTTTACTCTCTTCGAAGAAAAGAATGCATGTCAACGGTCTTCAACATCAATGCTAAAATTGGGTTCTTGGATCATGACCAACTGCACCTTAAATATCAATTCAATTCATTTAAAATAAAATCATATATAATCATTCTTCCCAAGAAAAATGATTATAGTTTTCAATTGAACGACTATATATTTTGCTTAAAAGGAAACAAAAAAAGATCACTTTTTTTAGCAGGGGTAAACAAAGATGGCACTTAATCTCTGTTATAAGATCTTTGGAAAGATATTAAAGGCTAGGATCGGTTTCTCTATATCAAAATCTTTAGTTTCTTCCAATCTGAGCTGTATGCATTTGATGATCCACTTTTTCATATTGCAAGGAAGCTTGTTTATGGTCACCCAAGACTCTGTTTTTGATTTGATAGGCTCCATTTTGCATCTAATCTCATCCTCCTCAGCTGCCCTCTCAGTTGCCATTTGCATGTATGTCTATTGCACAAGTTTGGTTTATCAAATTACCAAAAAAATGATGAATTTAATCATTAATACTAATATATACAATTAACCTTCTCATAACTAATATCGTAGTATACTAAAAACTTTTAACTATCAAAATTACTATTTAATAAAATATGTTGTCAAATTTCAGAAATTTTTGAATCTACAAGACTTCTATACAAAATTTAGTATATGTAGAAAATTTTAAACTCTTATTAACCTTTCAAAAAATAGAAATAATACAAATTACCAAGTCTGAACTTAAGAAGGAAACTTTTAATGCCTTTTCCCCATAGAGAAGGCCGAACATTTTTTGCTAGTTCGTGCCTTAATCCTCCCTTGTAATAGCTTGCACAACTAACAATTGAAGTTATACTTGTGGCAGTGTCTTCCTTAAAACAATAATTGATCTTGGTACAATATTCTATATACGGGAGAAAAACTTGAACCATGTACTGTAGCAAGGTATAGAGAGGAAAAGAAAAAGAAAAAAGGTGAAGGGATGAGTGGAAAAGAGAGGGGGTGAGGGGATTAAAAAGGTTCATGTCAGTACTAGAACTTTTAACCATACAAAAATAGAACGAACTATCGAGTTGTAGGAGAGTATCAACTTTGTGGGCATCATAAAGGAATTTGTGTCCATAGGACATGGCATCTCTTGCATTCATAGACATAACTTTAATTCTTAACCATTAAACTTAGATTTTCTGGGGGTGGCAAAGGGACAGAAATAAGAATTTAACTTGAGGGGTCCTGCAGATTGTCTAACAATTTTTTTTGAGGTGCCAAAGTAAAAAAAATAAAAGACAAAATATTTTTTTAACATTGTGTGAGGGAGGAACAAGATTCTCTCCAACTTAAATAAATCGGATAATATTCCGTTAGTTATAATGGAGGGGTATTTTTGTCTTTTTACTTGAAAATTAAAAAATACCCTTCCACTATAATTGAAGAAGGGGATCTAATTCGGGGTGTCAATAGTGGTTAGTGGTTAGAAATCAAAGAAGTCTTCCAAAATTTACTTTCACGCTCGAGATTCCGACTATTCTATTCCAATTTATGGTTTGACATTGGTAGGAGAGATTGAATAGGGTTGTTGACCACTGAGTCTACCCTTAGCAGAAGCCGACTGGTTGGGTCCGAAATGAGTGGGTAAGTAGGCAATTTAAGTATCTAAATTAGCCTTACTTGCAATATATATATAGCCTTAGATTGATCTCACAAGCTAAACTAGATCTTGTTTAATGGATATTTTTCGACCATTTGAAAAATCATTATAGATGTGTTGTTCAAGAAAAATAAAATCAAGATTAGGAGGGTCCCAACACTAGTCATGGAAAAAAAAGAACTACAAAACATAAGGAAGTTTTGAAGATTTTGGTGGGTAAGTGTGAAAAGCAGTTGCAACAAATGCAGCTTAATAATAATAAATGCCTTAACAGAGCTGATAAAAGATGATACGGTACAGAAATTTTTTAAAGTTGGCCTTTTTTAGATTCTTTGTCCCATGCAGTACTTACAGCTAGTGCATGTCCTTTCTATTCTATGCATACAAAAACCATCTGATTTAATTCCGATCACACGTACACCTAAATTATATGATTAAGAAAAAAAACAAAGTTGAGCACCAACCTGGGCATTACCGATGAAGAACAAAAACATTAGCAAACCATAAATCGAAATGAAAACTGCGAAATAGTTTTCTCAAAAATAGGTACTTGTTTGAAAGTTTGAACCAAAAGAACTGCAAAAATTGGAGACTATAGTAATGTATGAGAAAATAATAACATAATTAATTAATCAATGTGTGGGAGTGGACAGTACACGAATTCCTGTTTTATTGTCATGTTCATTGCATATATGGTTCAACAAATGTGCTAGAGAACACCCGAAACTTTTCATCACAAAGAATGTTTGACGTGGGACCATGTGATGCCTAGTGTTTTTTTTTTTTTTTGGTAATATCTGGACTTTTTTTGGGGGTTTTCTTAGTGATTTGAGGACTTCTGTATTTTTTTGGGTTTTCTTAAAACACTTTCAAATTTATATTATTTCCTTTTTAGAGTTTTCTATTAACTCTCAGATTTTGTTTTTTCTTTTAAAAACAATTTTCAGTAACTTGAGGATTAAATTTGTACTGAACCTTATTTTAATTATTGAGATCATCCAAATTTAGTAACTAGTGGATTTTAATAAGAAAAAAAAAAAAAAATTCAAGAAATGCTATAAACTATCTTTTTATCTTACAAGGCTAACGTTACAATCTCAATCAATCAATTTTTTTTTAACAATAACTAATCGAAGGATTGAATGGAACTACCATGTCAACTTTAGAAAGCAGATTAGACAAACACCACTTTTCATATATTAATTCTAAGTGCAGGCTGTCTTATAGGGCAGATGCTAGGTTTACAAACAAATTTTTTAAAAAAACCTTTTACAACATGATGTGGTACAACATGATTGAAAATAAGATAAATTCAACTTTTGAGAAACCCAATTATATTGTACCACATCATGTTTTAAAAGTTTTTTTGTAAAACTTGTTTATGAGCCTAGTATTTTTCTAAGACACGACATGTGCAATTCTCTTATATATATATATATATATATGAAGCAGCAAAGGTTTTTGTAAAATCGTTTGCAGCATACTATACTCAATGGAAATACTCGGACCAAGAAAACACTATTAATAACAATGTTTGGCATCATGAGACCCAAAATAAAAGGGACCCAAAAAGAAATTGTCAGGATGAATAGGAAATGTAATGAATAAATAGTTATAAATTTCTTTCTCCTTAGAGATTATATTATAAACAGTAAAATGAACATGATAAACTCGAGGAGAGCAAGGGAGACGGCCGGGGATCTGGACAAATTAATTAAGCAAATATATAGTGACAGCAATTGGATTTAAGACTCTGCAGTGCAGCTGCAACTAATAAACAAGTTAGAGCAACTGTCACGGTTAAAGATATCTTTTTGTTATCATTCAAATCTTCCCTTTTTGTTTTATTTTTGACAACCAACCGTGTGGTCTTCCTTTTATTTATTTATTTTCCGATAGTTATCCTTCAAGTCTTTCCTTTTTGTTTTTTCTTTTCACAGTCATCCTTCAAGTCTTTATCGGCTTGCATCCGATGAAAATTCCGCATATTTATTCAAAACTAAGTCAGCATTAATTCGACAATTATTAGGTCACCACTTAGTGTAAAATTTTAAATAAATAAAAAGAGAATAATTTAATCAATAAAAATATTTGTTTTTATTGTCTTGTATTATTTTTTTTTTCCTTTAATAAATTTATCTTTAAATATGTGAGACTCACATATATATGAATTTTACATATTCAAGTCTTGGCCTTAATTTTGATAGTTAAGGACCTCTATTCTAATATGCATGCATGCTAAATGATTAATTACTTATTTTAAAAGTTTAAGCTAATAAAAAAAATTAGTTATTAATTCAATAGTTCAACAGTAATGAAAAAAAAAAAAAAAAACAGTAGGAACTTTCCAACAAAATAAAATAATTAAGAAATAATATACGAAAAGTAAGTGATATTCACTCAGGTCTTGTACTAACTGCCAAGGGTCTACTTGATCAAAATGGGCAGGAAAATTCAAGATTCCCAACATGAGGCGGCTAATGCACGCCTACGCTCTCGTTGGATGGATAGTCAGCTATTACATGTGTGGAGAAAATTGAAGAAACGTCATCCTTCTTGTTCTGTAGTACGTATAATATTCTAAATTTCCACCAGTTTTGGGAGTATATTCTGGAGATTGCTAATTACCGTTAGATAAGAAACTTCCGTTACAGCTGTTCTAGGAGTTCTATGTAGAAATGACCTTTTCCATGTGGGAATATATAGAGTTTTGAGTTCAATACTGTTACATTGATAAACTTAAGTGCAATTTCTCAGGTTGTGCACCATGCATATGATTTCTTTCAGAGAAGAAACGTAAGACTCTGCACCATATGAGCTATATATATAGCATACTCAATGCAAATACTAAAACCAAGAAAACATTAATGCTTGGCAAGCAGATATGACGCTTAATCTTCCTTTCAAGTTCTTTGGGAAGATCTGAACATCAACATCCTTTCTTTTTTTCTTTCAGCATGTGTTGAAAGATGGGCATACCTTTCAGTTGACAATCGTCTATATGTTTGTTACAAGACAAGTTCACATCATCAAATTTTATAGATAATTACATTAGCCTTAAATCTTAGGTTGATAAGATTATTTAATTGATGTTATTACACTTACATATATAGTTGACCCTTTTATACTTAATAATATTGATAGATAGGAAAATTATTAGCTATCAAAATTATTAATAAATTTCATAAATAGAAAAAGTTAATCAAATGTACAAAACTTGGACATAAAATTAAGTCTATATATAGAGAAATTTTCAACTCTCAATAACCTTCGACAAACCATAATCAACACAAATTACATAATCTAAACTCCAAAAAATTATAATAATAATAATAATAATAATAATTAATACCCTTAATTTTGCACAAGTGAACAATGAAATTAATTATAGCTGTACGTGGTACGTGTCTTCCTCAAACAATAATTTATCTTACTACAATCTTTGTGAAGAAAACTTTATCTATCTCTAAACATATATAGCATATAGTATGGTGAAAGAAAAAGGAAGACAGGAGTGAAGAAAATAATTTTTTGAATGGCCTGTAAAATTTTTTATTATGTGGCATCATCTAGCCATTAGATACGATATGCAACGTTAAATATTAATCATAAATGGAGAGGATTCTGTTTGGCTTAAGGCCCTTTCATGTGAAACATGATCCCTCTCCAGTCCATTCTGGATTGGAGAATATCCAGTTCATGACTAGAATTTATTCTCAGAAATTTTATAGCTACAAATGGAACAGAGTCCCCAAGAGGTAGATCAATCGGCTAGGACCACGCCTAATGAAGCAGAGATCACTAGTTCGAATCCCCCTCTTCCCTCTTGTGCGGACATGTCAAAAAAAAAAAAAAAATGGAACAGATATCCCACTAATAAAAATAATAATAAAATATTAT
>NC_081541.1:1886796-1893768 GCF_901000735.1 Corylus avellana
ATATATATATATATATGGAACTTAAGGCACGACAAATGGGATCTAGACAAAGCTACAATGATATATTCCATTTACTTGTAAATCATTGTCATGATAGGAAGAGGAGTTGATATTTATTCTTAAAATAAGGTGAACGTTGGGTTAACTTTTTATCTTTTCATTTATTTATTTTACTTTTTACTTAACCCCCCATGATATATGTTGCAATGTCGAAATTTTAGTCAAATAACAAATTAATTGCACAAGAAGTTATATATAGTTCTTAAACGTTTGATTTTGCTAGGAAGCTGCCTAGTTCCATTTTATTCTGCCTAGTTCCAAAGTAAAAAAGCAAAAAGAAAGACTTGAAGGATGCCGGTCCGACAAAAAACAAAAAGAAAGGAAGACACCACGTACGTACGGATGGTTGTAAAAAAAATAAAAAATTAATGAATAAATTTATAACCGCGACATGGTCATCCGCCTACGTGTCACGGAGAAAAGAATTTGATAACGAAGCATTATCGTTTAAAAGAGTGATGGATTTGATAAGTTTCAAACCTAAATGATGAATTTGGTAAAAGGTTAAACTCCTGGAACCTCTACAGTATTTTTCTCTTTTTAAAAAAAGAAAGTAATTTTATCTTCAAAAAAATATATTTGCTTAGTAAAAAGCTTCCCTTTACATTGGTTTTACCCTATTTCATGTGTGCCCCTTATGTCCATGTGTGCTGCCTTGGTTTCATGATGTCCATGACGTCAAGTGATGATCATCATTCCTCTTATGCCCTGGTCAACACAAGTAGTGTTACTCATATGGATTTATTTGAAATTAATTAAAAATTCTATATATAGACATAATTTATAATTTTCTTGAGCTGTGCTTGCGAGGAGAAAACTTCTTAGATGTTTCTAGGTGGGTAATATTCATGATCTACCGGTCTAATGCTGACTTGTGTGCAGTTTTCCTCTTAATTAAGAAGTATAAAATATTGTTTTGGACCAAAGAAAAAAAGGAAAAAAAAAAAAAGAAAAAAGGGAGGGGAAGAAAAGCTATATATATATATATTCAGCGGTGAAGTAGCTAGTACGGATTGTCAAGGTTAATGGATTTCAGTCTAGAAGGAATGTGTGCACATTTAACTAGGAGTTGGACGTATCAATTTCTTTGATTATTTTATTATTAGTATGATTATCATGTAAGCTTAACGATATTATATATATTTGAACATGCATGGAACTTAAGGCAGGACAAATGGTATTTAGACAAAGCTACAATGATTCTATTTACTTGTAAATCATTGTCATGATACGAAGAGAGGAGCTGCTATTTATTCTTAAAGTAAGGTGAACGTTGGGTTTACCTTTTATCTTTTCATTTATTTATTTTACTTTTTACTTAAATATTTTTGGGATTATATATATACCTATGTAATCTTATCTTAATTTGGGCTTGGGTAGGTTTGATTTTTTTTTTTAGTGATGGCATTAGATGAGATTTCTTTGTCCTTGGTGAAAGCATTTTTCATTAACTAGTTTTGTTAGTCTAATTAGCATTCATTATGTTAATTAAACCATTTGCTTTGGAAAAATGTATTTTATAATATAAAAAAAAAAAAAAAAAAAAGTTGTGGTGGATCAATATAAAAAAACCTCAATTTTTAGCCCCAAAAACAAATATTTGGGTCCCAACAAAAAGTAATTGGGCCCTGAAACAACTCATTTTTAATAAGTTATGTTAGCCCAACAAAAAGTATTTGGGCTCTCAAAAGTCAAAAAAACTTATTTTTTGCCCAACAAAATAAATCAATATGAATCCCACGGTTAAATCGGTTAATCGGTTTAACCGAACCGTTTAACCGTGTACCGTTATAACCGATAATTTCGATTAAAATTCTTATTGGTTCGATATTGGTTAATAACCGATAAGAACCAAAATCAAACCGTTTTGACCGATACCCAGACTTATATATATATATATATATATTTTCAATGTCGACATTGTTGAGAATAAGGTTGTATATTGAATCACAAAATATAATGTACAGAAGAGGCCTATATATAGGCGAATAATACAGACCTAGTAGAATAAGGAAAGGTAAACCTAGTAACCCTAGAATACCAAAGAAAGTAAATAATAATAATATAATATTATCTAACAGCCCCCCACAAGCTCAAGGTGGAGTGCGAGAGACCAACTTGAGGTTGGACACAAGATCACGAAAACGTCCTGGAGGATGTGACTTTGTAAAGATGTCTGCGAGCTGATCACGAGACGTGACAGAATGAAGTTGTAGTGAGCCCTGAAGAAGATGATGACGAACAAAATGACAATCAATCTCAATATGTTTTGTCCGTTCATGAAAAACATCATTATGAGCAATCTGAATAGCACTCTTATTATCACAGTATACAGGAGTAGCAGAAGAAAGAGAGACACCCATATCTTGTAACAACCATCGCAACCAAAGAAGCTCCGCGGTAGTGTCAGCTAGAGCACGATATTCTGCCTCTGTGCTAGATCGAGCAACAACAGTCTGTTTCTTACTTCGCCAAGAAATAAGCGAGGTGCTAAGTAGAAAACAATAACCAGTGGTAGAGTGACGATCTGTTGGATCACCCGCCCAATCAGCATCAGTATAAGCATGCAGCTGTATAGGAGACTGAGAGGAGAAATAAAGCCCATGAAATAATGTCCCCTTCAGATACCGAAGAATGCGTAGAACAGCTGAGAAATGAGTGGAGCGAGGAGCAGCCATAAATTGACTCACCTGATGGACAGCATATGAGATATCAGGTCGAGTGACAGTAAGGTAGACAAGACTGCCAACTAAATGCCGATATAAGGTAAAATCATGAAGAGGCTCGCCATCATGAGGAGTGAGACGAGTATTAAGCTCAGTCGGTGTGTCGACAATCTTACTGTCTGTAAGATTGGCCCGAGAAAGTAGATCAGATATATACTTGGCCTGTGTTAAATAATAACCATCTGAAGAAGATGAGATCTCAAGACCAAGAAAATAGCTGAGAGTGCCAAGATCTTTCATCTCAAAGTGTTGACTAAGAAACTGTTTAAGTTCCTGAATACCAGTCATATCATCCCCAGTGATAATCATGTCATCAACATATAGTAGAAGAAGTATGGTACCCCGGTCTGTGCGGCAAATAAACAAGGCAGAATCATAAGAACTGATGGAGTAGCCAAGACGAGAGATAGTGGCGCTAAACTTAGCAAACCATGCTCGAGGTGCTTGCTTAAGCCCATAGAGTGCTCGACGAAGACGACAAACCTTGTTTGTAGGATGAGATAATCCAGGAGGTGGCTGTATATAAACTTCTTCACTTAAATCACCATTAAGGAAGGCATTTTTGACATCCATTTGACAAAGTGACCAATGCCGAGAGGCTGCAACAGCCAACAGAGCACGCACAGAAGAGAGGCGAGCAACTGGAGCAAAAGTCTCTTCATAATCCACACCATATTCCTGAGTAAAACCTCTGGCCACAAGTCGAGCCTTGTACCTGTCAATAGTACCATCGGAACAAGTCTTGATTTTGTAAACCCACTTACACCCGACCGCAGATTTTCCAAGAGGTAAGTCAACCAGATCCCATGTATTGTTCTTGTGTAAAGCATCAAGTTCCTCTTTCATCGCACCCTGCCAAAGAGGGTTAGTGGAGGCCTCACGAAAAGAGTGAGGCTCGTGCAAGGTAGCTAAGGCATGAAAGCAATGAAAGTCCTGTAAATGGGAAGGAAGAGATCTTACTCGGGTGGATCGACGAATGTCAGGTGATGGAGTGCAGACTGGATCCTCAGATGGAACAGAACCTGGGGAGGCAGGCGAAGAACTTGGGGACGCAGGCAAAGAACTTGGGGACACAGGCGAAGCACCCTCGAGGGCATCAGATGACTGCAGTTCTAGCGAGAGAGACTCAGGCAAAACATCGGTGGTGGGAGTAGGAGAAAGAGGAAACTCAAAAAGGGTAGTAAAGGGAGGGGATGATGGCATGCTGAATTTGCCGACGTCGTGGAATAGTCGATGCTCCCAAAAAACGACATGACGGGAGATGCGAAGACGACGAGACACAGGATCATAACACCGGTAGCCCTTGTGTTCCACTCCATATCCAAGAAAACAACACAACCGAGAACGAGGCTCAAGTTTGGTGCGCTCATGAGGCTGGAGTAAAACAAAACAGGCAGAACCAAAGACACGGAGATGATGATATGAAGGGATAGAACCAAACAACCGCTCATGAGGAGTGCAATTATCAAGGATAGGGGTAGGCAACCTATTGATTGTGTAGACAGCCGTGAGAGTGGCTTCACCCCAAAACGGGGTAGGAACAGATGTGGAAATGAGAAGAGCACGGACAGTGTCTAAAATGTGCCTAAGTTTACGTTCAGCTCGACCATTTTGTTGTGAGGTGCCTGGACATGACAAGTTAGAAACAGTGCCATAATGTTTTAGAATAGCTTGAAAATCATGTTGAGTATATTCTAAAGCATTATCAGAACGAAAAGCCTTAATGGGTTTTGAAAATTGGGTTTCAACCATTTTGGCAAAAGTACGATAAATATCCAATAATTCAGAACGAGATTTCATTAAAAACACCCAAGTGTAAAGAGAGAAATCATCAACAAAAATAACAAAATAACGTGAGCCACTCATACTAGCAACAGGAGAAGGTCCCCAAACATCAGAATGAATTAAATCAAAGGAAGCAGTAGCATGAGAGTCACTATTATTAAATGGCAAAACCGGTTGTTTACCAAGTTGACATGAACTACAATCAAAAGAATTATTGGAAACTGAACCTAACAAACCCTTGGAAGCTAAAAATTGAACGCGAGAGGCAGATGCATGACCAAGACGCGAATGCCAAAGTGCAAGAGATGGTGATGATGAAGAGGCTGCAGCAGAGATGCCTGTGACAGGGAGATGTAAGGATGATAGTTCAAACATACGCCCAATTCTACGCCCGGTCCCAATGGTCTGATTCGTACGAGGATCCTGTACATGCACACCAGAAAAGTCAAAAACAAGTCTATATCCAAGTTCACACAGTTGGCCAACAGAAAGAAGATTGAAGGATAATCCAGACACATGAAAAACTTCAGGAACAGAAAGGGAAGGTGTATTGATAGTGCCTATATTTTTAACAGTCATAATGGAGCCATCAGCTGTGCGAATGAATGAAGAATGAGGGGAAGGTACAGATGTGGTAGAGGAAGTAGGGTGAGGTGTCATGTGATTGCAACAAGCGGAGTCAAAGAGCCAAGAGGAAGAGGTACCTGGCAAAACTGAGAGGACAGAGGAAGATGCATTACCAGAACGAGATAGGACGACCTGGTTGACTATTGTCTCGAAGTCAGCTGCAGATAAGGTGACACTGGATCCTGATGCGTGGCTAGAGGGGGCAACTGAAGAGGGAGCAGCTGGAGATGAACCACTCTCAGTATGAGCAACTGCTGCTGTGGGTGCATTAGATCTTCCCTTACGCCAACACTTGTCAATAGTGTGCCCTCGACGTCGACAATAGCGACAGTAAGTATTATTGCGAGACTTAGGAGGGAGTCGAGAAGTACCTAACCTGACATAATACTCTCGCTGGAATGACGAGGAGCCAAAGGATGGTGCAGCCAACACTGTATGACTAGGCTGAGAGCGCATAGTCTGCGATCTAGTCTCGGCACGGACAAGTTCGAAGATGGCAGTGTCCAAAGTGGGAAGAGGAGAACGATGTAATAGTTGCACATGAACAGGCTCAAAATCATCACGCAAAGCCATCAAAAATTGGTGAAGGCGATGTTGATCTCTACGGGTAATATACATCTGAGCATCAGTGGGATCCTTCCAAATAAGATCAGAAACATCAATTTGGTTCCACAAGAATTGCATGCGGGCAAGAAAATCATTGATACTCTGACCAGATTCCTGCCTGAGATGGAAAAGTTCAAACAAAAGTTGATACTCGTGAGCACCATCTACAGAAGAATATCGAGAAGCAAGCATATCCCAAGCACCCTTTGCTTCATCAAAGCTGCCAAAGAGTGCAGAACTAGATGGGATAGTGGTATTACGGAACCATGTAAGAATCTGATGATGTTTGCTATCCCAATCAATAAGACGAGTGGTAAAAGCCTCATCTGCCTCAGAATCCTTTTTAACTGGCTTTTGGATCTCCCCAGTGACATAAAACCAAAGCTTGCGGCCTTTAAGAAAGCTGCGCATAGATTGAGACCACAACATATAGTTTGTTCCATCCAATACAGTCTGAACATGATGAAAAATCTCGTTTTGTGCCATCTGGAAGGCTCAAATGCAAAAACAGACTACAAATATGAAATTAGGACGAAAAAATAGGTAAGAAAGCACCTGGTCAACTCTGGAAGTCAACAAAAAGTCAACGGTCAACGGTCAAAGTCAACGCTGACGGGCACCAATGACGTGGCAAGGTCTGACTTGATACTGCTGACGTGGCACACAAGCTGACGTGGCACGCAGGCTGACGTGGCACTGGTGACGTGCACGTAGGTCTGACGTGGCTGAGATGACGTGGCAATTAGGGCTGACGTGGCAAGAATGGCGTGGCACGTGGGTGCGATGGCGCGTGTGGTACACGCGCGAACGGAGGCTGCTTGTACTGGCGCGTGGATCTGACGCGCGGACCTTCTGGGGGCGCGTGGAGGCGCGTGGAGGATCGTATGGAGGATCTGAGGCCTGTTCTGGAATCCTGGGGAGCAGATCTATCGATCGGTGGCCTAAGGGAAGCAATCGGACCACCGTGGCGGCCGGTGGCTGGACGGCAGTGGCGGAATTGCCGAACCTTTTGGCGGCGCGTGAGGGCGCGTGTGGACTCCTATATGGCTGTTTGCGGCGGCTCTGGGACGGTTGTCTTCCGGGCTTTCAAGCGGTATAGTGATACGCTGAAAACCTCGAGGAGAAGATAGAGAACCGTGAGGATCAGAGAGAAGGATTCGCCGGATAA
>NC_081541.1:1893868-2074017 GCF_901000735.1 Corylus avellana
AAGTGGGAAGAGGAGAACGATGTAATAGTTGCACACGAACAGGCTCAAAATCATCACGCAAAGCCATCAAAAATTGGTGAAGGCGATGTTGATCTCTACGGGTAACATACATCTGAGCAACAGTGGGATCCTTCCAAATAGGATCAGAAACATTAATTTGGTTCCACAAGAATTGCATCCGGGCAAGAAAATCATTGATACTCTGACCAGATTCCTGCCTGAGATGGAAAAGTTCAAACAAAAGCTGATACTTGTGAGCACCATCTACATAAGAATAACGAGAAGCAAGCATATCCCAAGCACCCTTTGCTTCATCAAAGCTGCCAAAGAGTGCAGAAATAGATGGGATAGTGGTATTACGGAACCATGTAAGAATCTGATGATGTTTGCTATCTCAATCAATAAGACGAGTGGTAAAAGCCTCATCTGCCTCAGAATCCTTTTTAACTGGCTTTTGGATCTCCCTAGTGACATAAAGCCAAAGCTTGCGGCCTTTAAGAAAGCTGCGCATAGATTGAGACCACAACATATAGTTTGTTCCATCCAATACAGTCTAAAAATGATGAAAAATCTCGTTTTGTGCCATCTGGAAGGCTCAAATGCAAAAACAGACTACAAATATGAAATCAGGACGAAAAAATAGGTAAGAAAGCACCTGGTCAACTCTGGAAGTCAACAAAAAGTCAACGGTCAACGGTCAAAGTCAACGCTGACGTGGCACTAATGACGTGGCAAGGTCTGACTGATACTGATGACGTGGCACTGGTGACGTGGCACGCAGGGCTGACGTGGCTATGCTGACGTGGCAATTAGGGCTGACGTGGCAAGGATGGCGTGGCACGTGGGTGCGATGGCGCGTGTGGTACACGCGCGAACGGAGGAGGCGTGTACTGGCGCGTGGATCTGACGCGCGGAACTTCTGGTGGCGCGTGAAGGGTCGTATGGAGGATCTGAGGCCTGTTCTGGAATCCTGGGGAGCAGATCTATCGATCGGTGGCCTAAGGGAAGCAATCGGACCACCGTGGCGGGCGGTGGCTGGACGGCAGTGGCGGAATTGCCGAACCTTTGGGCGGCGCGTGAGGGCGCGTGTAGCCTCCAATATGGCTGTGTGCGGCGGCTCTGGGACGGTTGTCTTCCGGGCTTTCAAGCAGTATAGTGATACGCTGAAAACCTCGAGGAGAAGATAGAGAACCGTGAGGATCAGAGAGAAGGATTCGCCGGATAATACTGGCGGCGCAGGAGGGAAAATATTTAGACGCAAAAAATTTTGAGGTGATTCAGAACCTGTGCTCTGATACCATGTTGAGAATAAGGTTGTATATTGAAGCACAAAATATAATGTACAGAAGAGGCCTATATATAGGCGAATAATACAGACCTAGTAGAATAAGGAAAGGTACACCTAGTAACCCTAGAATACCAAAGAAGGTAAATAATAATAATATAATATTATCTAACAGACATTTTAGTCCATCAACAAATTAATTGCACAAGAAGTTATATATAGTTCTTAAACGACGTTTGATTTTGCTAGGAAGCTGCCTAGTTCCATTTTATTCTGTACTACCATTCGGATTCGGTGGCCGACTTGACTTTGGAATCAATATTGAATTTTCATTGGTTGCAAAGAAGACTTGAGGGATCTGCGTGTCAAAAAAGCAAAAGGAAAGACTTCAAGTATGCCGGTCAGACAAAAAAACACAAAATGGAAGACACCACGTACGTACGGATGGTCGTAAAAACAATAAAAAAATTAACGAATAAATATTTATAACCGCGACAGTTTGCAGCTGCAGAGTCTTCAATCCTAGCTACAACGAATCCAATTTCTGCCCATCTCCATTGCTCCCCTCGAGTTTATCAGGTTCATTTCACTGTTTATATATAATCTCTAAGATGACTATTTTTTCTATTACATTTCCTAAACAACGGGGCAATTATTTTTGGGTCCCTTTTACATACCCATGAAATATGTATCTGATGCCAAGCATTAATGTTTTCTTGAACTGAGTATTTGCATTGAGTATGCTATATACATATAGCTCATATGGTGCAGAGTCTTACTTTTCTTCCCTGAAAGAAATCATATATATGGTGCACAACCTGGGAGATCGATTGCACTTAAATTTTGCTTTTTCTGAGGTTGCACTAAGATTAATATATATATATATTAGACAAAACACCACTTTCCATATATATATATATGGAAAGTGGGATTTTGTCTAATCTGTTTTCCAGTTTTTAAGGAATCTAAACTCATACTTTTGTCGTTGTAATTGTAGTTCGTGGTCGTGTGGGTGAGGACGTTAATTGTGTCGTTTACGATTAAGCTTGAGTAATGAGTTCCCGTGGGCATCGGCATGCGCAAGACAACTGGATGAGGTTAGCATCTTCTACTTCTTCTTCTTCTTCTATATGTTCTAACTTATATATCTATATGGTCTTTACAGAAAGAAAAAAAAAAAAAAAAAATTAATTCCTTATAGATATGATTATTATCATTGTAAATATGAGAATAATCAGCATCCTTCATTATTATTATTTTGTTTTAGTAACTTATTTTGGTGCTTAAGGCTTTAATAAGGTAGCCCAATTTTGAACCAATCTCTTAAGCGTTGATGAAAATAAATCATTCTTTCTTTCTTCTCGTGAAGAGTACTTGCGTAATTCCCCAGTTCCCCTTCCCTTGATCGGCTAATGTACGTGTTCGACAAGTCGATGTCCCATGATTACGATCTTATCCATTTTACCTGAAATAGAAATGATTTATTTTATGATCAAATTAAATTTGAGTAATATGGTCAGTTGTTATTTATATAAATGAAATGACATGTGATAGTTAGTCATTTATTTTTTTATTTTTTTATTTTTTATTAATTAGTGATGATTTAAGGGTTGATCTTGACGACCACTTCATCAAGTTGTATTGCAATTATATAATAGTCTATTAAATAACAATACTTACTAAATTTTACAGCAAGTTGTTATGAGTGATTCTAGAAGTCCCTCTTGTGTTCCTCTTAAGTCTCTCCAAGAATGATGTAATCGTCACCAGAGCATATCCAACAGAATATATAGTTAAATAGTTTACAATCAAAATATTTTTTGTGTATCTCATTCACTATATAGCACACCACATCAACAAAAGATATTTAATTCCTTTTTTTTTTTCTTTCTCTTTTTCTTTAAGAAAACAAAAGAAATAAATAAATACATAAAATAGAGAATAAAATATAAATCTTAATTTGCGTGTATATAGAGAAAACAGTAACTAAAATAAAAATTTTAAATTTTAAACTAAATATTTTAGTTTTGCATGGGTGAATCTTTATGATCAAGGCTAGGCTAGGGGACCCTTGGCAGTTAACTAGAACAATGAGAGCGGAAGGAATGTCTACTTGTCTTGTACATATATCGCTTACTTTTCTTATATTCCTAAATCATATTAATTATTTTGCTGGGAAGTTGCCAAGTTCATTTTTTCTTTCTTTCTGCACTACCTTATATTCTCTGGCTGACTTGACTTTGTAATGGATCGATTTTGAATTTTCATCGGTTGCCAAGAAAGACTTGAAGGATGCCTGTGAAAAAAACAAAAAAGAAAGACTCGAATAATAAATATCTATAAATATTGCGGCGGTTGCTCTTGTTAATTAGTTGCAGCTGCAGAGTAGTCTTAGAAGATTAAATCCAATATTTGAACCAAAATCAAACTGCAATCACTTCCTAAAAACGAAGTACTGAAAATATAAAGGTGATATTTATAAGAACCTTGCTGAGAGATCATTCTCCAAAAATGCCTGGAATTAATATACAGACAATTTAGCGGATATTATTGTCATAGATAGGCTTTGAATTTTGATTTTTATGTAAGCATTTATGACTTGTAACTTTGTAACTTCGGCTGTGATTTTCTCAGAACTTTTTACTCTGTGATGTAAGAACGTTTACGCTCGTGATCATTCTTCAATGAGACTGGAATGATTCCCTTTCAAAAAAAAAAAAAAAAAAACATAGAGTCAGAAACGAAGGTTAAAAAGAAGATTGTGCAACTATCTCAAGTCAGTTCACCACACAAAGCACAACTATATATATATAGTTGGGGTGGCAATGTCTTTCCTCCCATGTACAACACATTCCGCACGTAGATTTACAAAATTAACTCCATTTGTGGTAATAGAATTTACTGCTGTGAGTAGTCAATATTGTATTATTATTGAACTCGAAACATAGTCTATTTTTCACGTGAAAAATAAAGTAATGCTAAAAGTTATTGTTGTATCACTCAAAAAATGATGTGACTTATAAAATTATCAACCTGTTTGATTAATTATTATTAAATTTTAATCAAATAATAATTTTAAAAATTATATCAATTTAAAATTGACACAAGAAGAATACAATAATATATAACTTCTACAATTACTCTGAAAAAGGTCATTTCTATACATAGAACTCCAAGAACAGGTGTCGTGGAAGTTTCTTCTCTAACGTACGTACGGTTAGCAATCTCAAGAATATACTCCCAAAACTCGTGGAAATTTAGAATATACTCCAAATCATGCATGGTGACGTTTCTTAAATTTTCTCCACACGTGTAATATCTGGCTATCCAACGAGAGCGTAGGCGTGCATTAGCCGCCTCATGTTGGGAATCTTGCATTTAATTTCCTGCCCTTTTGATCAAGCGGCCGGACCCTTGGCAGTTAGTACAAGACCTGAGTGAATATCACTTTGTTTTCTTATATTATTTCTTAATTATTTTGTTGGAAAGTTCCTGTTGCTTTTTTATTTTTTATTTTTTATTTTTTTGCATTACTGTTTAACTATTGAATTAATAACTAACTTTTTTTATTAGCTTAAATTTTTAAAATAAGCAATTATTTAGCATGCATATTAGAATACGCCTCCATGACTGGCGTCTACGTCGACCCCCTCCACGCATGCCGGAGGAGGAAGACGAAGACGACGACGGGTATAGGTCTGCAAACCCTTTTGCGGAGCACCGAACGCAAGGCCGTCGACCCCCTGCGCAAGCTCATGCTAATCGGTGGGAGAGCGGGTTCAAACTTGAGATTCCAAAATTCCACGGGGGTCTTGAACCCGAAGAATTTCTGGATTGGGTGGCGGTAATTGAAGAAATTCTCGACTTCAAGGAGGTACTGGAAGATTGGCGAGTTTCTTTGGTCGCAACCAAATTTCGGGGTAGGGTTCCGGCATGGTGGCAGCAATTAAAGCAAGCTAGAGCACGTAAGGGCAAGAGAAAGCTCGACAATTGGGAGCAATATTGGGCAAGATGCGACCCGCCTTTTTGGCACATAATTACCTACGAACCATGTATCAACGGCTACAAATTGGAGTCAAGGTTCGAAATCCGTAGATGAATACACGGAGGAGTTCTACAAATTATTGACACGAGTTGATTTGTCTAAGACGGAGGAGCAATTAGTGTCCCGGTATATTGGGGGGTTGAGGCCACAAATTCAAGACACATTAAACTTCTTTGACCCCGCCAAGGTTTCGAAGGCTCAACAATGGGCGTTGTTAATTGAGAAGGCATCGGCACGTGGGTCATTCAACTCATTGGGACGTAGTGGCGGTGGAAGCTACAACCAGTCAAGAGTTCCGTTCACAACTCGGGAGACCCTTTCCCAAGTGACCGGCCCAAGTAAAAACCCCATACCCATGGGGCAGCCAAGCCGAATCGGGGCTACAACCGGGCCCAAGTGTTTTCGTTGCGCAGAGATGGGCCATCGGATGGCGGATTGTCGCAAGGGTGAGAAGTATGGAAAGGCCCTACTCATTGATTCGGGAGGCGATGGAAAAGACCAAGCAGCAAACTTCGACGATTTCGATGGGGCCGACGAAGAATTTGCCACAAGAGATGACATTCCTTTATTGATGGTGCGACGGATATGTTATACACCGCGGAAGGTGGAGGGAGACGACGGACAACGCCATAATCTTTTTCCACACCATTTGCACAGTTGGAGGCAAGGGGTGCAAACTTGTTATTGATGGGGGCAGCTGTGAGAACGTCGTGGCTGAGGAAGCGGTTCAAAAATTGGGCCTTGCAACGGAGAAGCACCCTACACCATATCGCTTGGAGTGGCTCAAGAAAGAAGACGAGGTAATTGTGTCTAAACGTTGCCTTGTGAGTTTTTCAATTGGAAAACGATATAAGGATAAGGTGTGGTGTGATGCGGTGGCGATGGATGCGTGCCATATATTACTCGGGAGACCATGGCAATATGATAGGAATGCACATCATGATGGAAGGAAGAACACATACAGCTTCTTGGTTGACAATGTGAAGCTTACTCTCCTACCCGATCCGGGTGAAAGTCCCAAACCTTCAACCGAAACGGATCGAACATTGTTGGCCAGACATGAGTTCGTTAAGGAGATGATAGAAGCGGATTGTAGGTACTTGCTAGTGGGTAAAGAAGGCAAGAAGATAGAAGAGGTGCCGGAAGAAGCCCAGGGGTTAGTCGAAGAATTTGCAGATGTATTTCCGGTTGAGTTACCCGATGAACTACCTCCTCTTCGTGACATACAACACCAAATTGATTTGGTGCCGGGATCGAGCCTACCCAATCGACCACAATACCGCATGAGCCCCAAAGAGCATGAAGAGTTGAGGCGACAAGTAGAGGGGTTATTAGCCAAAGGACATATTTGAGAGAGCTTGAGTCCTTGTGCAGTACCGCCATTACTCACCCCATAAGAAGGATCGTTCATGGAGGATGTGCATGGATGGTAGGGCCATAAACAAGATCACCATGAGATATCAGTTTCCTATTCCTCGGTTGGATGATTTGTTAGATCAATTGAGTGGGGCAACGATATTCACCAAGTTGGACCTAAGGAGTGGGTACCATCAAATTCGGGTGCAACCAAGTGATGAGTGGAAAACAGCGTTCAAAACGCGAGAGGGACTCTTTGAATGGTTGGTAATGCCATTTGGATTATCTAATGCACCTAACACGTTCATGAGGGTGATGAACCAAGCTTTTCGGCCTTTCATAGAGAGGTTTGTTGTAGTGTACTTTGATGATATACTAATTTACAGTCCCACTAGAGACACACCTCCTACATGTGAGGGAGGTACTTCAAGTGCTCCGGAAATAGAAGTTCTACGCATCACCGGCCAAGTGGTCATTCATGACAGATTCTGTGCTTTTCATTGGCTATGTGGTGTCTAAAGATGGGTTGGCGGTGGACGATGCAAAAGTGGTGGCCGTTCGAGATTGGCCCATTCCTACAACATTACACGAGGTAAGAAGTTTCCATGGGTTGGTGTCCTTTTATAAGCGTTTCATTCATAATTTTAGCACCCTCATGGCACCTATCACGGAGTGTATGAAGGCGGGGAAATTCTCTTGGAGTGAGGCGGCTACCAAAGCATTTGAGTTAATTAAACTCAAATTGACAACGGCTCCACCACTTATCCTTCCGGATTTTGAATTGCCATTTGAGTTGCATTGTGACGCTTCCAAGGTTGGCATTGGAGCGGTTCTAAGTCAAGGTGGAAGACCGGTGGCATTTTTTAGTGAAAAGTTGAGTGGTTCAAGGCTCAACTATAGCACCTATGATGTGGAGTTCTACGCATTAGTGCAATCATTGAGGCATTGAAGTTCCTACCTCGCTTACAATGATTTCATTTTGTACTCGGATCATGAGGCGTTGAAGCACCTCAATATTCAAGATAAGCTCTCCTCCCAGCATGCAAAGTGGGCTGCATATGTGCAAGTACTAGGGGTGTAAACGAGCTGAGCTTGAGTGAGCTTCCCTTGTTTGGGCTCGGCTTGTTTAAATTTTACTCAAGCTCGAGCCAAGCTTAAGGATGAGCCAAAAAATCGAGATCGAGCTCGAGCTCATAATAAGTCAAGCCAAGCCGAGCCAGTTCACGAGCTGGCTCTTATATTTAATTTAATTTGTTTAATTTATTAATTTATTTTTTTATTATAAATTTAAACTTCAAGTACTCTTAAACGGCTCAAGAAGCCAGCTTACATATGAGCATTTGCTTAGTCTGGCTAACAGAGTATGGAGCCCGAGTCAATACAGTAAGGCACTTGGTTTCGAAGAGAGAGGATATGTATCATTTTATTATAAAATGATGCTATTAGAAAAAAAAAAAAAATCATCAATTTTTAATATTAATATGAGGAATTATGTTAATAACTACCAACTCGAGCTTTATACGAGCTGCTCACGAGCTTAGTCGAGTCGAGCCTAGCCGAGCTAGCTTCGTTTAATATTCGAGCCGGAATTCGTGTTCACGAAATGCTTCATTTAATATTCGAGTCGAGCACAAGCTAAGCTTATGCGAGCTGAGCCTAAGCGAGCGAGCGTGCGGCTTGCTCTCTTAACATCCCTATGTGCAACAATTCTTCTTCACCATCAAGCACAAGTCGGGAGCTTTGAACAAGGTGGCTGACGCCCTTAGCGAAAGTCGACACTCTTGACCACCATGGCAAATAAGGTAATTGGTTTTGACCTTTTAAAGGATTCTTTATCAACTGACCCTCTTTTTGGCCCCATTGTTGATGATGTGTTGTTGGGAAATCGGAGTGATTTTGGACTGCATAATGGGTTCCTCTTCAAGGGCACTCAGCTATGTATCCCCGAGGGTAGTCTCCGGTTGCGGATTATTCAAGAGCGCTATAATGAAGGGCACATGGAGCAAGACAAAACTTTCCAGTTGGTGGCTGAGAAGTTTTATGGGACAAGTATAAGAAAAGTGGTAGAGAAGTTGGTGCGCTGCTGTAGGGTGTGCCAAGGATCAAAAGGAGCGGCTACAAATGCCGGTTTATATATGCTGCTACCCATCTCGGAGGGTCCATGGACTAACGTGAGCATGGACTTTGTGTTGGGTTTACCACGGACCCAGAAATGTAATGATTCCATCTTTGTTGTAGTGGATCGATTCTCTAAGATGGTTCATTTTATTGCGTGTAAAAAGACTGCCGATGCTGTGAACATGGCGCAATTATATTTTCGTGAGGTATACCGCCTCCACGGCCTTCCATTGTCCATAGTTTCTGACTACGACACGCGATTCCTTAGCCACTTTTGGCGGTGCTTGTGGCAGTTATCTCACATGCGACTTGATTTCAGTAGTGCTTACCATCCACAAACGGACGGGCAAACGGAAGTTGTTAATCGGTCATTGGGGGCGTTGCTAAGAAGTTTAGTGGGAGAACACCTCAAGTCAAGGGACTAGCAGTTGTACCAAGCTGAGTTTGCCTATAACCGATCCGTCAACCGAAGCACTGGCCTTAGCCCGTTCACCATTATCTATGGGAGCAATCCTCGGGCACCACTGGATTTAGCACCTCTCCCTGATTTAAAGAAAATACACACCAAGGCAGAGGATCTTATTGCACATATACAAGAGGGCCACAAGTTAACTATCAAGAACCTCAAAGACTCTACGGCCAAGTACAAGCTAGATGCGGACAAGAAGTGGCGTGCTGTGGAATTTGACGAAGGTGATTTTGTATGGGCGGCGCTCACCAAAGATAGATTTCCTATTGGCGAGTACAATAAATTAGTGGCTCGCAAGATTGGTCCAGTGGAGATTGTGAAGAAGATCAACCCCAATGCATATCAGTTGAAGTTGCCCAGTCATATCAAGACATCTGATGTCTTCAATGTCAAGCATCTTGTGCCCTTTATCGAAGATTCATTGGAGGAGGATGCGAATTCGAGGGCGAATTCTGTTCAACCTGGGGAGGATGATGTAGACTACAATGCCTGGGAGTATATGAGGAAGACCCGAATGGATAAGTGTGCGAAGACGCCCCAGAAGATGGTGACACGATCCCAGACTCGCGCAGCAAAATAAGTATCCCCTGGAACTGCGATCGATCGTACCTTGACTGCGATCGAGCGCAATTCCCCTGTTTTGGAGAATGAAGTTCCTGGAACTGTGACTGATGGCCCCTGTTTTGGCGATCGATCGCTTGATTGAGCATAGAAGTCCCTGGAACTGCGACTGCACCTGCGATCGAGCGCAAGGTCGAGCGCACAAGTCCCTAGTAGTGCGATCAATCGCACACTACCTACGATTGAGGGCACTCGGGGCTTTCTATGTTATTTTTCCGCTGTTATTTATTTTAAACTGACTTAGTTTACTTGTTTTACTAGGATTAGGGTTGTGGGAGCCCTAATTCCGTTCTTTATTAGTACTAGGGGTTTTGGGGCTATAAATACATAATTATAGCCTCTTTTAAAGACAGTTTACGTTATTTGATTAGTCTTCCTTCAATAAGAATTACTTAGAGGATTTTTCTTTATATTTCCCTTAAAACTCTAGATAGACTCTATTGTTTTGAGTAGAATTCTCAGATCCTTGACAGACTCAAGATCTAAGAGTTATTTATACTTCTTCCTGTATTGTTTTATTCGCTTCCACATAGTCAGGCTGCATCACATCTTCTACTTGTTCACCTTATATATAGATATGATTATTATCATTGTAAACAATATTCCTCAAACATACTCATAACTTTTTCGAAATAGGCCTATTATGGTGTTTTCGTCCTTTCTTAAGACTCTTTTTAGGGCTATTTTAGATGATTTTAGTCGTTTTTAAAAATAACATGTGATTCCCCTGTGTTTTTTTAATGAATTTTCTTTCAACTTTGTCTTATTATAAAAAATCATGTGGATCTTACATGTAAATGGACAAATGACATTTATATAGACTCGATTATTCGGGCATCTCGGTTGTTAAATTAACCAGATTCTTTGCTTAAAGATTAAATTGTGTTCCGGAATCAGGATATCGAGGGGCAAGTTTTTCGCCATGAGGGGTTACGTACGTAGTTGATCATGAGTCCCTGACGTGGCATGAAAGGTTTTTCGCCTTTTCCTTACGTCATATGTGACATTGTGAGATATGTGAGAAATATGTTTGATCTACTTTCTTCCAATTACAACGGACAAAAGTCACTCAATCTAAACTCGTCCAATCCAAAACGAGGAAGACTAATATTCAGAAAAGATTTTAGCTTTTACGTGCAAATCAGACCGCTCTAATTTTGATAGTTGCTGATTATCACACTTACTCTCGGTTCAGATGTTGGACCTAACGTCTTAGTACCTCTTTTCAACTTAGAAATTGTTTGTTTTGAACATTTCTTTTATGCTTTGTAAAGATATTTTTTTAACGGTTTAGATTTAATTCCAAAAAATTTAGAAATAAATCTAGATCCTTAAAATGTTATCAATTTTTTTTATCATATCTAAGCCAAATCCAATATTTGGAATCTGGGTATCGTATATCTATTTGTAAATTTAATGACTGTTGGATTAAATGACCGTTGAAGCAGCACCTTCATAAAGATTGTGGGGTCATGCGATACGTCTGACACCTTCTCTAAAGTTGATATTAAGTTCTTATGTATATTTTCATATCTGTTGTATATGTAGAGAATTTCTGAATCTGGGTTTTTGGTTTTTTAAAGATTTAGTTTGGAATATTGAGCTTGTTGTGGAAGTGACATTTCTTTAAAATAGTTGATCATTCATTCTGTTAATGTCAATATTAATGGGTATTGCAAAGATAAAAATAACAAATTCATATTGGCTGGATTTTGCTTTTAATGTCAATCTTGGTTCTTCTCTCAAGGAGTTCTAGATAAGAGAAGAAAAAAGGGGAAGAAGAAGAAGAAGAAAAACTAGATTAATTGTTAGTGTTCGCTGAACTCGTCAATCCCTATATTACTTGATTTTGATAATGTACTTGTTTTGTGTTAGTTTATTATGCCTTAAAATAAATCCAAAGATGCAACAACTCTCTGCATGCTATCTTCCTAGCACTTGCTATATGCTTACTATTTGCCCTCCAGCAATTGGACACTGTGCTTCAATGAATTTTGCTATCATGTTGCTCAAGTATCACAATTTTGTATCGAATCTATGATAGATTCAGAAGATTGAATCTCCACACACTTATAATGTTTAATTGGTTTTTCCAGGCCATGGTACTTTTCTGTCAAGTAGATTTATGATAATATGGCATCAGCTATGGAATTTCATTAATACGTTGAGCCCTAAGGACTGCATCATAATAAGACTACGGCTTACTAAGCTGCAAAGATGGCCTTGGCTTCTTCTGTAAAAGTGGTTCTGGGATCACTTGCTTTCGCAATCTTCTGGGTATTGGCGGTCTTCCCAGCCGTTCCTTTTCTACCAATTGGGAGGACTGCTGGGTCCCTCCTGGGTGCTATGCTAATGGTAGTATTCCGAGTCCTAACTCCAGATCAAGCATATGCTGCAATTGATCTACCAATCCTTGGTCTTCTCTTTGGGACAATGGTTGTCAGTGTCTATCTAGAAAAAGCGGACATGTTCAAGTACTTGGAAAATCTTCTCTCATGGAAGAGTAAAGGAGCAAAGGACTTACTTTGTCGAATCTGCCTGATTTCAGCCATTTCAAGTGCCCTTTTTACTAATGATACCTCATGTGTGGTATTAACTAAATTTGTCTTAAAAATTGCAAGGCAACATAATCTCCCGCCTCAACCTTTCCTTCTTGCCCTGGCCTCTAGTGCAAATATTGGGTCTTCAGCGACTCCAATTGGCAACCCCCAAAATTTGGTTATAGCTGTTCAGAGTAAGATATCTTTTGGGAGTTTTCTAAGTGGAATTCTCCCTGCAATGCTAGTGGGAGTGGTTGTCAATGCTCTAATTCTTCTATCCATGTATTGGAGGCCGTTATCAATTCAGAAGGATGAAACAGATGCAGCTGTAGATATTGTTGAAGAGGTGGATGTGGATTCTCATTGCTTTTTACCAGCCAGGATGTCACATATCATATCCTTGAATTCTCAGAAGTGGTACTCTAGATTGGAAACTATAAATGTGCAAGGCTCTCCCAACGTGCATGGGAACATGGATCATGTTGAGACCACTAGAAACCATTTAAGTTCAAATGAGAATGAAATCCACAGGGTCCCTTGTGGCACGTTGGATTCTGCAAGGAAATCTAGTGCATCGAAAGAGCTGGAAGATGTTGTATCTTCAGAAGGAAAGGAAGATTTGACCATTAGATGGCAAAGGATGTTGTGGAAGTCGTGTGTTTACCTTATTACTATAGGAATGTTGATTGCTTTGCTCATGGGGCTGAATATGTCATGGACTACAATTACTGCTGCACTTGCTCTTGTGGTTCTTGATTTCAAGGATGCTAGGCCTTGCCTTGAAAAGGTATAACTTGAAAATTAACATGATGCTGCTCTTCTCCTTTTTCAATTAGTTTTCCCCTTTGTCAATCAATGGGACTTGAAAACTCTAAAGCATACCTTGTAGGAAATTATGAATTACATGGATGGCTTGTTGGAGAGTTTAAAATATCTTAAGTTGATTTCTCTTCTTTGCCAGGTCCCCTATCCGCTTTTGATTTTATTTTGCGGAATGTTTATCACAATAGATGGCTTTAACAAAACTGGAATCCCAAGAACTCTATGGGACCTCATGGCGCCTTATGCACAGATTGATCATGCTAGCGGGATAGCAGTTCTTGCCATTGTCATTCTTGTCCTGTCAAATTTGGCTTCAAACGTACCAACTGGTATGTTGGTGTATTTCTTCCATGTCTTTTTCTATTATATGTCATCATTCTATTTCTTTTTTGGATCTATCATATATATAAAATTAGCTTCCTAGAGTAACACTTGGCTGTAAAGTCTGTTTATGCAACTTTATGTTAGCAATTGCAAGAATGCCAAGAAATTGCTAGCAGTGCAGATTTGGAATGCATATGATCTGAACATTTTTTGGCATTTTTGGTTTCTTAAGATTTTTGGATGCTATATATTTTGGTATGGTTTGGACTTTGAATACAGAATATGATCTCTTAGGCATGTCAAAGTATAACCAGTATGGGTTTTTTTCTTGTTCTTAAGCTTTCTTTCTGCACTTGAGACAACTTGATATTAATTGTTCTCATGCATGGTTTAATCTTAATCAAGTTGAGATTGCACCATCGTAGACTGAACAGTTCTTTAAGTTTGAGAAGTATCTTTAACTTCCCTTTGTACAAAAGTTGGCACCCTCTTGGGTCATTTTCTCAATAAACCGCATCCCTCACCAGAAGAATAAATTTGATTTTTTCCATCCACATATCTCTATAATCTAAACTTCCTTTCCATCTACATCTCTGAGAAGATTTTTTTTTTCTTTCATATAAAAATAATCTAGGCTGCATTTAGATGTGGTTTAAATTACTTAATTGATATGAATTTTTGAGCTTTGAGGATTTTGCTCCAACACATGAGGATGAGGGTCGCTTATATATAAATCATGCTTATACTGTGTAGTTTTGTTGTTGGGAGGACGAGTGGCAGCATCGGTAGCTGATGAGAAGAAGGCATGGCTCATCTTAGCTTGGGTTAGCACTGTAGCTGGGAACCTCTCATTATTGGGATCAGCTTCTAACTTAATAGTGTGTGAAGAGGCTCGCAAAGCTCCACGTCAGTACACTTTATCTTTTTGGAGCCATCTCAAATTTGGACTCCCCTCGACCCTTATAGTCACTGCTATTGGTTTGATACTCATACAATGATCATATATGTTGTGTTGGTTTGACAAAACTTTTTAGATAGTGTTTTATGCCAAATGGTTGTTATGTAATATAAAGATGAAAATAGTTTTGAGTATTTTGTGTTTTTAATTATTTGTTATTACTTTTTGTTTTTTTTTTTGTTTGTTAAAGAGCAAAAGGCAATTTTAAGTTTTTAACGTTGAAACAATACATGATCTAGAAAAAAAGTGTATAACTATAATCTTCTCCAAATGCTGGCGAGGATGGTTTTAGATACATAAATGTCCACAGAAGAGGAGTATAAGGTAAATTTGGGCTTGGACTTGTTGATTCATTGGATGTCATTTTTCCATATCAACAGAAAAAGGGCCTTGTTGACCCAGGCTCAGGTCAAGAGACACGACCTAGATTAATAGTTAAAAATAGACTGTTTTAAAAACTATAAAATCTCTTGTAATTTTTTTTTTTTTTTTTTTCAACGCAAGAGATGGGAGGGGGAATTCGAACTAGTGACTTCTGCTTCATAAGGCATGGTCTCCAGTCAATTGAGCTACCCATTGAAGACAAAATCTCCAGTAATTTAGTTTTACAATACTTGAGCCAAATTCTCATCAAAATCAAAATATTTGACAACAATGCTTCTTCTTTATTCATTTCATAAAAATATATTATGTTACTTTAACAAAACAATATCACAAATATAATGAGAAATTTATTCCATCCAAATTTGATCAATGCTTTGTTTCAACTCTTTGAATGTCACCGTCCCAATTAGTTCCCATATCTGCAGCATGCAGTTCTCTATAATCTCAACATAAAGTCATCAATTATTTATAAAATAATAAGGATCCTCTCAATTTTATTTGAAATTGAGAGTATCGAGTTAATTAGTGTATTTTAGAGGGGTAAATTTGTCTAAAAAATTAAAATGACAATTTTACTCCTCTAAAAAATACTAACCAGATATTCTCCATTTCATTTGAAATGGAGAGGATCATATTCCAACATTTGAAACCCACGATTGGGGTGAAAATTGTGATGAAAACCCCATTAATTACGAGTTATTCCAACATTAAATTAGAGAGATTGTCCAAAGTAAAATTGTTTGTGAAAAAAAGAAAAAAAAAAAGGTTTTACTTCAAACTGAATCAAAAGAAATTGCTTCAATTTCAAACTAGATATGCCATATTTTTCACTTCCACCCTTCATCATTCTCCTTGGCCTCTCAGCTTTCCGTAGCTTGCTTTCATGCTCCCTTTTGCCCCCATGTGCTCGCGTGTGCTCTTCTCATCCGCCAATCCGTCGCCCTTCCCCAAAGTTGCAGCTTATGTTGTAGGGCAATATTGTTGTAGTAGCATTTGGGGTATTTATGTTATTTCTGTGTGATTGCATTGATTTCCTAGTTTTGTTGTTGCTTTATGTGGATTTAAGTCTCATTGTATTTACCCGGTTAGCTAGATTTAGTTGAGGAGGTTTTTGCTCTTCGACCTTTGGTAGTCTCGTCTTTGTTGATGTAGGAGTTTGTAAAAGGTTGTGAAAACTTTTGAGGTTTGTGCTCCATTTTGTGTCATTTAATGGGGCGTCTCTAGTACATTGCTAATTGTCTTAACTGGCGGGAATTTCATAGGATCGTATAATTTATTTGTCACATTTCCTTTTTTTCTGTTTTGTTTAACTTGGATGTTGTTGGGTTACCGGTAAAAATAATAAAAATTAGATTAATTTAAGAAAAGAAATCAAACTCAAGAATGTGGTCTCCCTCCAAATTCACAAATAATAAGATTTAACTCCAACACAAGCTAGAGATATGTGGAGTTATTTAATTTTTAAAATAGGCGGAATAGAATTTTTGGTTTTGGTACGCAGCAAAATCTGGTACTCTGTCGCTTGAGAATACTGAAGGATTAGTTGGCAGTCAGTGAAAGGGTATCAAATCTAAAGGAAAAAAAAGAATCTAACTCTAAAGAAAAATTGTTTTTACTGAAGGTAGTAGTAATATATATAAACAAGAAATAGAACTGTACATAAACACTTGTAATAAACTTGTAATTATTTCAATTATAATTGTTATTACTTATTTTTTAATTAATTAGTAATATTAAAAATCAACGCTCAGACAAAGACACCATGCCTTTGCTCAGACATATGCATACTCTCTCTCTCTCTCTCTCTACGCGATCTCTTTCTTTAAGCTTTCAATTCAAAAAATTCCTTTCAAATCCCTGCCTGTGATTTTTCCCGTTTCAGATTTCTAGGGTTTTGTTCTCTAACTACCTAATTGCTCAACTATTCAAGGAATTTGTTTCACTCAGATTTGTTTAAAACTATCAGTTGGGTTTAGTAGAGCTTCACAGCTTCGAGTATTTATGGTAAGTCTATTTTTTTTCTTTCTATTACCAAATTTTAGTAATTATTATTATTTTTTTTTAAAAAAAAAAAAAAAAAATTCTGATAGTTTAGTTAGTTAATTTAGTTGGGTTTCCTGTTCTTTACTTCTATTTTCTTGAATATAATGCTAGTTCTGTGTTATAAGCTAATGTCTCAGAGCAATTTCTTATTGCAATTCTTTGTTCGGATTCGGAGAACATTGGGGTATGAAATAAAGAAAAATGAGGGAAAGGAGTAAAAGATTTCTTAGAGAAATAGAATTTGGCGGAATAATATCATCAGCCTTCTCATTGAGCTTAAATAATAAAAGAGTTACAATTACAATCAAACTTTAATCTTATCAAGATAAAAGTGATAAGCTAACTATCTAAGGAAAACTATTTACAATAGAAGACTTAATAGACTAAAGAAATCTAATTAGACATAATTACAAGAGAAGAGATATAATACAAACAGATGATATTCTGTTTGAATTTAAAGACAGAAGAGAGGTTGAGAAGGAATAGAAGTCTTCTGATGCTGGATTGCTACTGAGACTGCGCTTGATCGCACTAGTACCTGCCATCGATCGAACTCGGCTGATAAGCTACTAAGACTGCGGTCAATAGTGCGCTCGATACTCTGAAGCCTGCGATCGATACTCTGAAGACTGCGATTGATTGCAATGTGTTGCTGGAACTTCATCTGTTGTGATATCAGTAGGATCATCAGCTAGCTTAACATGCCCCCTCAAGCAAAAAGGGGATGGAATCCCTTTGAGCTTGGATTTGAGAAAAAGAAAACGTGCTAAAGATAATCCTTTGGTAAAAACATTTGCAATTTGATCTGGCGTAGAGATAAAGGAGATTTTGATATCTTTGTTGAGAACTTTTTTCCTGACAAAGTGATAGTTAACTTCAATGTGCTTTGTTCTAGCATGGTAAACTGGATTGGCTACCAAAGATAGGGAACTAACATCGTCACACCAGACAACTGGAGCAATGGGTAGAGAGATGTGAATTTCATGAAAGAGCATTCTTAACCAATATAGTTCAGTTGTAGCAATAGCTAGAGAGTGATACTCAGCCTCAGTGCTCGATCTAAAGACCACTGGTTGTTTCTTGGTACTCCAAGATACCAAGCAATCACCAAGAAACACAGCAAAACTAGAGGTGGATCTTCTATCATCAAGGCATCCTACCCAATCGGAGTCACAGAAAGCATTCAGTTGGAGATTAGTCTTGGAGTAAAATAGGCCATGATCAGATGAGCTCTTAAGAAACCGTAAGACTCTCTTGATTCCGGACCATTGAGTGGCCGTGGGGTGGTGCATGTGTTGGCATAGCTGGTTCACTGAGAAAGCTACATCAGGTCTTGTCAATGTACAATATTGCAGGGCTCCTACTACACTTCTGTATTCAGAGGGATCGAGTAATTCTTCACCATCTAATCTGGAAAGTTGGGAACCAGAGGAACAATGAGACTTTGCAGGCTTTGCTCCTGTCATGTGAGTTCTGTTGAGAAGCTCAAAAATGTATTTGGATTGGCAGAGATGAATACCTGCAGGGCATCAAGTGACCTGAATGCCAAGAAAGAAGCTTAGTGGCCCTAAGTCCTTTACAGGAAATTCTTGCTACATGAGTTGTACTATAGATGTAATCATATCAGAGTGTGTCCCTGTAATGATTATGTCATCTACATAGATTAGCATAAATATTTGAACACTGCCAGATATAAAAATGAATAAAGAGTTATCCACAAGAGATGCAGTGAAACCAATATCCAATAGATAAGTAGAAAGTCTTTTGAACCAAGCTCATGGGGCTTGTTTAAGACCATAAATAGCTTTCTGCAGTCTGCACACTGAGTGAGGATGGTTTTTGTCAACAAAACCCTTTGGCTGTTCCAGGTAAACTTCCTCTGATAATGAACCATGAAGAAAAGCATTAGAGATGTCTAACTGCTTAATCATCCAGTTGAAGTATACTGCTAGTGCTAGAATAACCCGAATAGTGGATGGCTTAATAACGGGACTGAATATGTCAGTATAATCCACCCCAGAGGTTTGTTCAAATCCCTTAGCAACTAGTTTGGCCTTAAATCGGTCTACTGCACCATCTGACTTTCTCTTAATCTTGTACACCCACTTGTTATGAATCATATGTTGGTGTGAAGGCCTAGGACAAAGAGTCCATGTTTTGTTGGAGAGAAGGGCCTCAAATTCCAGAAACGTAGCAGCCTGCCATCGTGGGTCAGGAGCAGCTTTACTATAGCATGAAGGCCCAGTTTCAGGTAGAAAAGTATGATAGCCTAGAAGGGGATACCTAGAGTGAAACATTTTGAAATCTGAGAAGTTTTTGGGTTTTTGACTTCCTGTTTTGGACCTAGTGGTCATGGGGTGAGATGGGAGAGGAGAGGGTGTCTCAGTTATGGGTTGAGCAATGGGTTCAGTAGTAGGTTGGGAAAGATGATCTATAGTTAAGGAGGATGCTGCAGTAGATGAAGTAATGTTTGGTTGAGTAATAGGTTCAGGGATAGGTTGGGGAAGATTGTCTATATTTAAGGAGGGTGCTGCAGTAGATGCAGTAGTGTTTGTGCTTAACAGTTGAGTTTTAGATCTTGTAGTCATGGGATGGGATGGCATTGATGCAGTAGGCAAAGTAGTATTTGGATCTGCAGTATGGGAACAATTTGCAGTAGATGACTGCTGAATTGTATGAGGCAGGGTTGGCGGTACTGCAGTATGTGAATAATTTGATGATTCATTAGTAAAAGAAGAAATAGTTGGCAAGGGGAAAGGAGAATCACCTGTGGAGTGTAACTTAGATGGAAAGTGTGATGTAGCAAGATCCTTGGCTGGAAAAGAAGTCTCATCAAACACAACATATCTTGAAAGATAGGCCTTATGGGTTACCGGATCAAGACATTTGTAACCTGCAAAGTTATAACATAAAAAGATACAAGGTTTAGACCTATAATCTAGTTTTTGAGCATTGTAAGGCCGCAAGAGAGGATAGCACAAGCATCCAAAAACTCTAAGTTTTTGGTAGTCAGAGGCTTTGGTGTAAAGATTAGAGTATGGAGACATGTTTTGAAGAACAGGTGTAGGCAATCTGTTTATGATGTATACAGCAGTGAGGAAAGAATCTACCCAATACCTATTGGAGAGATGAGAGTGAGCTAACAATGTTAATCCAGTTTCAAGGATATGTCTTAGTTTTCTTTCTGCAAGGCCATTTTGAGGAGAAGTGTATGGACAGCTTTTTCTATGGACAATGCCATTGGTTTTGAGAAAAGATTGGAATTGAAGAGAGGTATATTCACCTCCTCCATCAGATTGGAGTTCTTTAATTGTTGTGGAGAATTGGTTTTCCACAAGCATTTTGAATTTAAGAAAAGTTTCACAGGTTTCAGACTTGGTGTGTAAGGGATAAATCCATGTAAACCTTGAGTAATCATCTATAAAGACAATGTAGTATTTATAACCAGTGATTGACATTACTGGAGAAGTCCATATATCAGTATGAATGAGTTGTAAAGGGGATAAAGATACACGGTTAGAAGCAGAGAAAGGTCGTTTCTTACTTTTGCCCAATTGACATGACTTACAAAGGATACTTTTATTGATATTTGAAACTGAAACTGAATTTGAAAATAAAACAGGGAGATTATTATCTCTAACAATTCGAGTGACTACGTCATTAGCAGGATGGCCTAACCTAAAGTGCCATACTAAAGAAGAGGTTCTTATTGCTAACAAAGCTATAAAAGACTTGCTGCCCTTGTGAGACTTCTTGCCTAACCGTAGAGGATACATGCCATTCTCACTCTTGCCTTCCAGGAGGATTGTTTTGGTCTGAAAATCAATGATATAGAAATTAGAGGATGTTAGAATAAAGAAACAATCATTATCATGACAAAATCTTTGAATGGAAACAAGGTTTGCAGCAGATTGTGGACAATGCAAGACATTATTAAGTTTAAAAGTAGAGGTAGAAGATTGAAGAGTTGTAGAACCATAATTGGCTATAGCAAGAGCTGTTCCATTCCCCACAGCAACAGTTTCATTGTCTTGGAATGGTTGCTGGATGTTAAGGTTCTCTAAGTCTTAAGTGATGTGCACATTGGTTGCACTGTTTGCATACCACTGAGGATCTTCATAGGTAGTGTTGGATTGGGCCACCATTGCAGCAAGTTGATGAGGTGGATGTCTCCCTTGGAAGGAATAGTCCATCCTATGGTAGCAATCCAAGGCTGGGTGGTTTACCTTCCCACATATTTGGCATGAAACTCGAGGAGCAGAATTGAGAGATGTCTGGCCTGAGTTTGGTAGTGGTAGTAGCCTAGTAGAGGTATTGTACCTTGGAGCAGGAGAAGTATTGTACCTTGATGCTGCATTGTAATTGTTGTTGTTGAAGAACCTGGCAACAGGAGGAGAAGGTCTAGGGCTGAAATTTCCAGCAACAGGAGAAGGTGATCTAGGGCTGAAGTTTCTTGCTGGAAACTTGGCAGGGTATTGTCCACGGCCTCTGAAGGATTTTTGTCCTCGTTTTTGAGTAAACAAGGCAAAGGTTGAGGTGTCTGCTGATGATGCTAGCTGCTGATTCAATAGTGTTTCATGATTGACAAACTCCTCTTGAAAATCATCCAGTGAGAGTTGTTTCTCTCTAGTTAGAATAGAGATAGTAGTAACAAAAGTGTTAAAGGAAGGATTGAGGCCATTGAGGAGAAAAGAAATCAGGTCCTCATCGAGAACAGGTTTCCCTACTGCAGCTAATTGATCAGACCATAACTTAGCTGATTGAATATATTCTGAACAGGTCAAGGAGCCTTGATGGAGACTCAGCAATTGTCTTTCGAGTTTGGCAATTCAAGACCTAGAATCATTAGCAAACTTTGTTGCTAAAGTGGACCAGACTTGTTCGGAAGTATTAAGTCCATAAACTGTGGACAGAACCTTCTCAGAGAGTCTCAGAATGATCTAACTGAGGATACATTGATCCTCTTTTGTTCCAGATGGTAAATTCTGGATTAAGAGTTTCCAAACCTTTGTCATCTGTGATCAGTTTGGGAGGGCATGGTTCAGATCCATCAACTATGCCTAATAGATCATGGGTGCGCAGGATGGGAAGAAATTGTGTGGTCCAACCCAGGTAGTTTGGACCTTCAAGCTTTCCATTGAATTGGGAAAGTGTAGGTGGATAGAAGGTTGATCGAGAAGAAGATGCCATTAAAAGACAAGTTGGTGTATAGTAAAGGGAAGAAGAGAAAGAAATTTAGGGCGTGTGCCTACAATGGCTCTGATACCATAAAAGATTTCTTAGAGAAATAGAATTTGGCGAAATAATATCATCAGCCTTCTCATTGAGCTTAAATAATGAAAGAGTTACAATTACAATCAAACTTTAATCTTATCAAGATAAGAGTGATAAGATAACTATCTAAGGAAAACTATTTACAATAGAAGACTTAATAGACTAAAGAAATCTAATTAGACATAATTACAAGAGAAGAGATATAATACAAACATATGATATTCTGTTTGAATTTAAAGACAAAAGAGAGGTTGAGAAGGAATAGAAGTCTTCTAATGCTGGATCGCTACTGAGACTGCGCTCGATCGCACTAGTACCTGCGATCGATCGCACTCGGATGATAAGCTACTGAGATTGCGATCAATAGTGCGCTCGATACTCTGAAGCCTGCGATCGATCGCACTCGGATGCTCTCAGATGATAAGCTACTGAGACTGCGATCAATCGTGCGCTCGATACTCTGAAGACTGCGATTGATCGCAATGTGTTGCTGGAACTTCATCTGTTGTGATATCAATAGGATCATCAGCTAGCTTAACAAGGAGAAGATGAATTCGTAAGAAAGGATGAGATATTATTGCAAGTTAGGTTGCACTCATTTATTGAAGAGTGCCTAGACATAAAAGACAAAAATTACATAAGCTCTTACTACGCGCAATTCTTCTTTTTTTTTTTTTTTTTTGACAAGGTAACTTTCGCTTTATGAAGTATAGAGATTTCCACTCAATTGAGTTACTACAAGAAGACATTTACACACACATTTTAACTCCTTACGTCTAAATTAGGGTCATTTAGCTTTTTTTAAATGATTTGATTGTACATACTTCATTATATAGAGGCCTAATGAGAAGAGCTAAGCAATGTGGGACAAAACCCGACCACTTATATAAAAACAAAGGAAGAAGGACTTCTTGTAGTTTAACAGAGCCAACCCTTTGAAATTATTTTACAATAATATTGTACTTGAAATGGATTGATCCCATGAGTTGATTACTTAAAATGGGTTGATTACTTAATATTGTTATAAAGATAAAAAGTACTGCCATTTTGGTCGAGGGCATTACGCATTTTGTCCTCCATCTGTTCTATGACTTCACCAACAATGACGTCAATTAGCAAATTATACAACAACTTACGGATACATATCTCAATTTTTTTTTTTTTTCTTGAAAGGTATACATATCTCAATTACCTTTAACTCCATCACCATAGATATGAGTAATCGTAGAAATCTCTATTGTGATTAGTGTCATGTAGTAGACTTTTTTATACTAACAGGCCTTAAGCCTAAGCTCCAGGCAGGAGGGGCCCAATATTTGGGTTGCTAAGTCCAATGAGATATTCATATCTCAACAAATAACAATACTCAATGTTGGGTTTACATTTAGGTAAAATGTAAAATCAATCTGTAATTAGCTCAATTAAATATCAAAATAAATTCAAAGGTTTCTAAGGTATGTTAAAAAAGTAATTTAATTTCTTCAACCAAATTTCTTATACTAATTTAACAGATTTTGATAATGTGATATTTAAAGCGAATAAAATTATGACACGTGTCCTATTTAAGTAAGTTTAACACTAACAAATTAAATTTGTTAAATTAGTGGACGAAATTTGAGTGTAAAAATTAAATTGTTTATTTAGTATACCTCAGAAATCTTTGAATTTATTTTAATACTATAAGGAGCTAATTATAAATCAAGTAAATCACATTTTTCCTTTAGTTTTAATATTTTCATTTTTTATGTTACTTTTTACTTAACTACTTAGATATATATTGCAATTTCGAGGTTTTATCTATGAGCATAATATTCTTGCCTGGTCGGATGGACCAATGGGGCACCACTCCGGTGTGCAAAACAAGCTAAGAAAAAGATTACTGGAGTGATGTCAGCGAGAGCCGAGTCAACATATATATATATATATATATATTGGCTAATTTATGTACGTCATGCATTTTCAAGAGTAACTTATATTGTTTAGTTGATTTATTTTGGATTAGTTGTTTCAAGGGAATAGTTAAGATTTATTGTTATTAGGCTATCCAAAATAACATAGATTTGGGGGGCTTTTCGGGCATCTTTTTTTTTTTTTTTTTAATTGAATAAGAAAAAGAGTTCCAAGTGAGGATCTTTTTTACTCATGATCCGAAAGGAAGAAATAGTGGGTGATCCTAAAATTGAAAAATGGGTGAGCTCTCCAACAACAGATCCAACGTAAAGTAAAATAGTGCATAAATAATTACAAAAGGTAAGAAATTGGTGAAACGAGTGACCCGGTCCTCTCAAGGGACTGCACAAAGCTGTTACAGAACCAAAAATGGCCTAGATTAAGACCACTTAGAACCATCAACAACCATCTAAAGGAATTATGGGACTCACTATTCGAACTCCTTAAAAGAAAAGAGTCATGAGGCTCATGACTACATCCTAAATTATTTGGGATAGATGTCTTACAACTCATCTTTTAAACTATCAAAAGTTTTATGGTAGTAGGACAACCTAATAACATATCTTCCTGCAAAGGGCACATGGGAAAGTAAGAGTTAAAAATGACTTAAAATGAAGCTTGAATCTAAATCAAAGTGTGGATTTCAATTGTCTCATCCATTGAATTTCACCTATTATTATGGATGAAAGACGGTACAATAGAGCACATCCATCGAAGCAAAATAAAAATAGAGCACATCCATCAGGTCCTTTTTTTTTTTTTCTTTTTTTTAATCCTCTATTATCTTATATATATATATATATATATATATATGATAAGTGCTAAAATATTCATATTTTCAGCCCTTAACTTGCATGTTTTAATCCTTTAGCTTTAGTTAATTAGGCCATTTTAATTCCTTTTTGTGTTTTTCATGCTTTTATAGGCTTTTGGAAGAAAATGAAGTAAAACTAGGTGATTTGGGATCAAAAAGAGAAGAGTAAGAAAAATTGGAACTCCCTGACACTGCGATCAATCGCAGGGTACCTGTGATCGAGCGCAGTACCCGAGAGGACATAGCACAAAGCAGGCCAGGAGCGATCGAGCGCATGCCAAAAGAAGTATCGATCACAGACATGTGATCGAGCACACACGGGTTGCGATCGATCGCACCCGTGCGCAGAAGACACCCCAAGTGGCGGCTAGAATGTCCCTATTTCCATATTAGGGTTTTCCAACTTCCAATTGTAATAGGATTACAACCCTACGAAATCCCTAGGGTTTACTACTTTTCCAAGGACTTCTAAAGCCTATAAATAGATTCTTAAGCCTTTAGAATAGAGAGGCTTGGAGAAGGAGAAGAATAGGAGCTCTTCAAGTTCAAGTCTCGGGTTTATTCTTTTCTTTTCTTTTCTTTATTTTATGAAAATGTTTAACATCAACTCTATGTGTAACTAATTACTTAGTAGGGCTAGATTGAAGCCCTAGTTGTGTTTTGTTAATATTCAATATTGGCGCCCTTGTGATGATCTTGTTGTGCTATCTAACTTGATTAATACCTGCTTGTATAAATTCCTCATATGTCTGTGCCTGATCAACATATGCATGTGGTATGGACTAGTTAGTTAAATCAATTTGGATGGCCGAGTCCTGGGTTTAACATACGTAACAAAAGTAATCCACACCAGGTTCTTGGGTTAATCAACATGGGGAACCGGGAGTATATGCCATGCCCTAGGCCTCATGTGTTTGTCGATTTCCATAGAACATGTGCCTTCCTAAGGAACAACTTAGTATAAATCATGCTAAATCCCTTAGGAATGAAAAGAGTTAGAGTATACGTCATGCTTAACTTGTTGCTTAGGAAAATCTATAGCCTTTGGAGTATACGCCATGCTCTAAGGTTGACAAACATTAGATATGTATAACTTGATCAAAGCATTGGCATATTATTATATTAGCTAAATATAATTAGTGGTGGATGTCAAAGCCCTACCTTTTTATTATATTTAACTCAATCAATCTTTATTTTACTTAAGGGATTTATTTTGAAACGGAAATTCTGCAATCCTCATGGGAATGATCCTGTACTTGCATCGTATACTACCATGTTGACCTTATGCACTTGCAGGTAAAACGTGCAATTATTTACCTATTAATTTAGGTAGATAATTTGCACATCAAGTTTTTGGCGTCGTTGCCGGGGATTGCGGCGAATTTTTTTAAAATTTATTTTCCTTTAGTTTTGTTATTTTAATTTTCAATTTTTAATTTAGTGTTAGCAACAAAAAAAAAAATCAAATTAAAAAGATTTTTCGTTTCCCCTAATTTTCTTGTTTTTTGTTTCAGGTTGCGGATTGGCATTCTGTGATTGCGATCAATCGTCAGTCGATCGAGCGCAATTCCAGGGAGCTTCCGGACCAGGCAGTACTGAAGTTGCCTAACTAAAGAAGTAATCAAGTTCATGCAAAGTCGTCGATCTCAAGCCTCAACCGTTTTTCCACTCGATCCTAAAATTGAGCGGACAATTCGACAACGACCTAGAGACAAAGAAAAAGAAGAAGGAGAAATTGAGATGGAAGATTTGCAAGAGAATCCAATTGGGCTAAGACCATTAGAGGCCAATCCACCACAGGTGAGGAGACCAATGAAGCAGGCATACGTCCCAGCAAACCTCCATCAACCTTCATGCATAGCATATCAACCGGAAGTGGATAGCAGCTATTATATCTCTCCCCAAATCCTCAATGCATTGACCCACTTCAGAGACATAGCTATTGAGGATCCCAACTTGCATCTTAAGGAATTCTTTGACTTATGCAAGTTGCAACATGTCCAAGGCCTAACTCCAGAGAGACTTAGGTTAGTCCTCTTTCCTTTTTCCTTGAAAGATAAAGCTAAACTATGGTGCAATTCCTTGCCTGCAGAATCTATCCATACTTAGGAAGAGTTGACCACTAAGTTTCTAAAGAGGTTTTTCCCAGCCCAGAAGACAAAACAACTAAAAAGGGAACTTCAAATGTTCCAACAACGAGACGGAGATTTGTTCTTTGAGGCCTGAGATCACTTCAATTCCTTACTTGTAAAGTGTCCACATCACAACATCCCTCAAAATGAGCAGGTACAAATTTTCTATGAAGGATTAGATGATACTAACAAAGGGATGGTTGATTCAGCTTGCGAAGGAACACTTATGGAAAAGAGTAGTGAGGAAGTTGTGGAACTTTTTGAGACATTAAGTGAGCATTCACAGCAATTCTGTTCAAGTGGAAGGAGAGGAATCAAAAGCAAGGGCATGTATGAAGTAAATCTCAGTGGGGGATCAACCAGTCAGTTGGCTGCTGTAGAAAAGAAGTTGGACATGATTCTCAAGGCCATGACTGCTCAGAAAGTTTCACCTCTGCAATAGGACACACAAATCCAGGTATGTGTTATTTGTTCTCATCTAGATCACACCACTGAGAAGTGTCCTTTATCTTCTTTTGCAGAACAAGAAGAGGTGAATTTTGTGGGACAAAACAATTATCCCCACAAGAACAACCCATACTCCAACACTTACAATTCCAAATTTCTCCTTGAGCAATAATCAAGGATAGTAGAAAGGGCCCCAACAAGCATGCCAACCAACTCAAGAGCCAAAGATGAACCAACTGGAGAATATGATACATAACCTGGTGACCTTACAACAACAATTCATGGTTGATCAAAAACATGTCAATACAAAGACTAAGCAAGCCATACAAAAACTGGAAGTACAAATGGGTCAGATGGCAAAGGAGCTGAGTAAGAGGAAGCAGGGAGAATTTCCAGCACAAACAATACCTAACCCAGGGAATCACCAGCAACTGAAGGCAGTCACAGTTCTAAGAGGTCCTGCTCCTACAAAGGCACTTGAGCCAAATTCTGAAGAGCTCAAGTACAGCTCTTCACACTAGGAGCCTTATAGTCACAAGTAGACGCGTTTGAGCAGGCAAGAACCTTAAGCGCATCGACTCACAACAGTGGTACTGAAGCCATAAAAAGGGCAAAAACATTTTCTCTCTTGTCTTTTTCATCTTACTTTCTTTACTTCGCATATGTCTCGATTATCCTTTATGTTTTGTTTTTGACCTTTGCTTTACTTTTCTTTTGTTTGATTTTTCAAAAAAAAAAAAAAAAAAAAAAAAAATTGACATTTTGTTACTATGATCGATCGCAGGGTACCTGCGATCGAGCGCAATAACCGAAAGGTGGGTCAACACTTTTTGTTAGTGCGATCGAGTGCACTCGGACAGCAGGGCAAGTAACCTATTTTAGGTCACTTTCCCTTGGCCCACATATCATTATTCCGGCGCCGTACAGGTTCTCCCCAATCTCCCCACCTCCGGCACTCTTAATCCTCCCTTTTTACACCTACTTTTCACAAATCCCACCACACAACCACCACATAAGTCACCCTCCGGCCACCATACCACCACTTTTCCACCATATTACCCAAAAATCCCTTCACCATTCCCATCTACACACCATCTCCAAACACTCACCCAACCACCAATTTTTTTTTCTTATTTTTCTTGTAATTGTGGGTGTTCATCCACCCAAATTGCCTCTGTGTTGGAATTTTTGTGTATTTGCAGGGAGTTTTGGGCATCCTAGGCCGTAGTTGTCTTTGTGGTCATCAGAAGTGCGCACCACCTATTCGACAAAAGTCCCCAACCAAGTTCAAAATTCCTAGAACAAGTGCTTCATCTTCCAGAGGGTCCGGTGCTCACGCCATTTCTCTCCCACCCACTTTTCAGGAGCGGGAGCTGCTGTTTGAAACCACCTTTACCATAAAAGAAGACTTTCAAAACAATGAGGCAACTCAATGGGCGGTCGCCGAATTTAGGTGAAGGGGACTCAAGAAGCTCTTCAAACCGGTCACCTCCACCGCATACCGAAAGCTGGTCATTGAATATTATGCCAAGCTTTCTCATGACTATGACAATCCGGCTGCTCTCTCCTCAAAAGTACAAGGCCAAATTGTTCATGTGACAAGGGCCGACATAGCCTCCGCCTTGTAGTGCAATGATGAGCATCCTCCCGAAGCTGCAAATCTTGCCGAGCAACCGGCCCGATATTATGTGGCGAAAATCATTGAGGATATGTGTCAAGGGCACTATGCGGATGCCCACCATAATGCCGGTAGTCGGTCCAAGTTACCGCGAAGGTTGTGGTTTGTGGACTCGGTACTTCACCGAAATGCCTTCCCCTTGGGACACAAAACTCAAAGGCGTGATCAATTTCGACAGACCCTCTACGCCTTCGACAAGGATGCCTGGTACTCCATTCCCGACATCATTTGGAACCAAATCCATAAATTTTGGAATGGAGTGCATGTTGGGGGAGCAGAGTCCACTCATTCATGGGGGTTGCCTTTCCCCTACTTGATCACATACATTCTCCGAAAAAAGGGCATCAAGGGTACTACAGCTGATGAACTAGTCATGACCATTCCCATATTTGGCATTCACCGATGGAACAAGAGCTGCTCCCATATGCCCCAGGCACCTCCAGAAGCTGGGGAAGAGGCGGATGAGGCCGAGCCAATGGCCGAAGATGAACCAGTAGCTGAGCCGGTAACAGAAGATGATGAAAAGGCCTCACTTGACGTTCGAGCCATCCAATACCGATCCCTTTGTGAGCAAATGGAAGGCCTTCGGAGAGAGCTTGCTGATCAAAGAAGGGAGGCTCAGGAAGATAAGGTACATATGGATCAACACTTAACTGCCATGGAAGAAATGATGCGGTCCATCCTAAGCCGACTGCCACCTCCACCATCTGGAGCATCTACTTCTGGACCACACTGAAAGGGGACCACAGTCTGGCTGAAGACGTTAAACTTAGCGCTCATGGGAGGCACCCCATAGCATATCCTTTGGTTTTGTTGTTTGTTTTATTTTGTTTTATTTATATTTTGTTTTTGTTTTCCTTTGTGTTTTATTTTACTTTGGTGTTTTAGTGTGTCAAGTCTTTTGTTATGTTTTTTACATTCTGATACTGCGATCGATCGCAACTTGCGTGCGATTGAGCGCAGCCTTCCATTGTCAATTCATCGCATTCTGTTAGTGCGATCGAACGCACCAGGTGTGCGATCGAGCTCACTTGGGCAGTAGCTATCTTTTTATTTTGTTTCTTTTTACTTGTTTGAGTTTTCTTATTTTGCAAGGACAAGTGTGCTTCAATTTAAGTTTGGGGGTGTGCTATGAGCCATGCTTCCCAAAATCTTATCGACCATCTCTCAGGTACACTCTTTCCTTTATTTAGACACATTGGGGACAATGTGTCATTTAAGTTTGGGGGCATGGGCAAACATGTTCACACAGACTTTGTCCCAATTTCATGTTATTTGTTTTGTGTGTTGTTTGTCTATTTGAAAAAAAAAATTAAAAAATAAATAAATAAATAATTTTTATGCATGTTCATGATTGCCCTAAAATTTTAAGTTGATCTAACAAAATTCTGGCATAAATTCATCAATGAGCTTAAAATTTTGAGCACATGATCTGATGAGTGAATATGTTAGTTTGGTTACTTGTTTAGGACTGTTGAAAAATCACATGTTTGATCTAATCACACAAGCACATTAGCACATAATCTATGAGGTATGACATGAGGTCTGATATGTGTGTTTTTGCATTTTGGATAAAACTGGATAACTTATTAGATGACACTATGGCATATATATATATATATATATATATAATAATAATAATAAAATGAAAGAAGAATAAATAAATGATCATTGATGACTTTTCACTGAGTAACTGGACCTCTTGTCTCAAAGCATTGAGTGTTCACGTCAAAAGGTGAAAAATTTGGATTTGATCAATGTCATGGTTAGTTGGTTTTGTAGCCTTTTTGACTCGAGTTAGTAGGTCCTTAGGGGTGTCTCTACACCTAATGCCCTAAAACCACCTGGTTTGGGAGTCATTGACTTAACACTCGCTACAAGGGTCAATTAGAAAGCTTAAGGGAACCAATATTACACAACCTAACCAAAAAAGAAAAAAGAAAAAGAAATATGCCAATGTGTCATTCTAATAGGAAATTCAGTGAATTCTGAGATAAAGAAACATTGCATATTGGAAAGATTTGGAAGCCTCATAATTTTGTGCTAATCCACTTTACACTGTTTTCAAACTTGTGATGTTTTAGCATGTCCTTTGTAAGTAATTGCACTTTGAGATTCCAATTCATTGTGAAGATGGAGTTCATCTTTTTAAGCTTGCTTATGAATGAAAATCATGATCTGAAGTGATGCTTTAATTTTTGGAATAAAATGAACTCTTGCATGATGTTTGTGGGTAACATTTTTGTAAAACCCTCACGAGACTTCACTCGTCCACTAGGAAATTCCTAGGGGTTTAAAAGGCTTGTTGCATACGCTAAATGCAATCGTACATCCCACGAAAGATGGATTTATCTTTTGTTTTCTGTTTTTCCATTCCTGTTTTTAGTTTTGTATTGCTATAGGACTAGCAATATGTAAGTTTGGGGGTGTGATAAATGCTAAAATATTCATATTTTTAGCCCTTAACTTGCATGTTTTAATCCTTTGGTTTTAGTTAATTAGGCCATTTTAATTTCTTTTTGTGTTTTTCATGCTTTTATAGGCTTTTGGAAGAAAATGAAGTAAAACTAGGTGATTTGGGATCAAAAAGAGAAGAGGAAGAAAAATTGGAACTCCCTAACACTGCGATCAATCGCAAGGTACCTGCGATTGAGCGCAGTACCCGAGAGTACATAGCATAAAGCAGGCCAGGAGCGATCAAGCGCATGCCAGAAGAAGTATCGATCGCAGATCGCAGACTTGCGATCGAGCGCACACGGGTTGCGATCGATCCCACCCGTGCGCAGGAGACACCCCAAGTGGCGGCTAGAATGTCCCTATTTCCATATTAGGGTTTTTCAACTCCCAATTGTAATATGATTGCAACCCTACAAAATCCCTAGGGTTTACTACTTTTCCAAGGACTTCTAAGCCTATAAATAGACTCTTAAGCCTTTAGAATAGACAGGCTTGGAGAAGGAGAAGAATAGGGGCTCTTCAAGTTCAAGTCTCGGGTTTATTCTTTTCTTTTCTTTTCTTTTATTTTATGAAGATGTTTAACATCAACTCTATGTGTAGCTAATTTACTTAGTAGGGCTAGATTGAAGCCCTAGTTATGTTTTGTTAATATTTCAATATTGGCGCCCTTGTGATGATCTTGTTGTGCTATCTAACTTGATTAATACCTGCTTGCATGAATTCCTCATATGTGTGTGCTTGATCAACATATGCATGTGGTATGGACTAGTTAGTTAAATCAATTTGGACGGCCGAGTCTTGGGTTTAACATACGTAACAAAAGTTATCCACACCGGGTTCTTGGGTTAATCAACATGGGGAACTGGGAGTATATGTCATGCCCTAGGCCTCATTTGTTTGTCGATTTCCATAGAACATATGCCTTCCTAAGGAACAACTTAGTATAAATCATGCTAAATCCCTTAGGAATTAAAAGAGTTAGAGTATACGCCATGCCTAACTTGTTACTTAGGAAAATCTATAGCCTTAGGAGTATACGCCATGTCCTAAGGTTGACAAACATTAGATATGCATAACTTTATCAAAGCATTGGCATATTGTTATATTAGCTAAATATAATTAGTAGTAGATGTCAAAGCCCTACTTTTTTATCATATTTAACTCAATCAATCTTTATTTTACTTAAGGGATTTATTTTGAAACGGAAATTCAACAATCCTAGTGGAAATGATTCTGTACTTGCACAGTATACTACCATGTTGACCTTGTGCACTTGCAGGTAAAACGTACAATTATTTGCCTATTAATTTAAGTAGATAATTTGCGAATCAATATATATATATATATATATCTCCCAAGAAATGGTTAAAGAGGAAACGAAGCAAAATAAACAGTAGTTGATGTCCCAAGAACCGGATCTATCTCATTCTCATGTCTTTGACTGGGATCTGGGAGACTTGTACGTAGAAGCTGTGCAGTTTTGTACGTATACGTTGAACCGTAAGTGAACGAATAAATTAAATTATAATAAAGTTTGAGTTTACTATTATATTTTCGATTTTTTTTTAATAAAATTTATTTCTTAACTCCCCACACGATCTCTATTGCGATAGCGAGGTTTTATTATTATTATTATTTTATTTTTTGGGTGAGTGCAATGTCGAGGTTTCAGTCAATTAGCAAGCTGCACAAGTATTTTTTTTTTTTTCTTCAATATATTTCCTGTCATTTATTTTGCTGGGAAGTTGGCAAGTTTGAATTATTCCTGCACTATCATTCGCTCTGACTTGACTTTGTAAAATAATGTATTAAATTTTCGTCAGTTTCTGAGCGATTTGATCCGAAAAAAAAAAAAAAAAACAATAAAGGAAGACCCGAAACTTCTTGTAAAAAACAAAAACAAAAAACAAACAAAAAAAGAAGACTTAATCATAACGAATAATTAAATAACTATTTATAATCAGCAAGAGTTGCTCGTGGATTACTACTTGCAGCTGCAGTCTCTTAAGTACTCCCACAGCAAAGATCCAATTTCTGCCAGTCTTTGCTTAATTTCTCCAGATCTTCGTCTCCATTGTTCATCTTGATCGAGTTATCAGGTTCAATTCTCCAACCCATATTTGCTCTTATTACATTTCCGAAACAACCCATAGTTTTTTTTTAAAGTGATTTTACAGAAACCTTTGCTTCTTCATATGATCATGTCTTATATATGCTGCAGAGTCTCAATTGCACTTAGAATATATATGTGAAAAGTGGAGTTTGTCTCATCTGTTTTCCATTTTTTTTTTCAGGAATCTTCTTACCTCAATAGTACTCTTGTCGTTGGAAAAGTAGTTCGTGGGTACTTAATTCAGTGATGAGTTACCATGGCCGGCATCGGCAAGAGAAAGGGTTGAGGTTAGCATCTTCTTCTTCTTCTTCCTCCTATCATTGTAAACATTTCTCAAAGGTTGATCGAAAGGCACCACTAATTATAGCATCTTGGAAATGTTTTGTTGGTAATTAATTAACTAGATTTATCATCAAATGGTTTTCATAACTTTAATGCTCTGTTTATTTCCTGTCCTTATCTACAATCTATTCCATCAGTCAAGACCATTGAACCAGTCAATATATATCCAAGTATCTAACTTTCGAAATAAATCTCTTTCTTTCTTCTCAGTACAGATATCAGTTTCCTGATTTGGATACAGTGTCTCCGACTCTTAAACACTGTTCAAAATAAATACCAACATCCAATTCACTATTTTAACTATTTATTTTTATTATTTTATTTAAATATTCTTTTTCAAAGAAAAAAAAATCATAGTTAAGATAACTAAATAATACTAGAGAATATAGGGATAAACTAAATATTGTATTTATGTGTGTATTGAACTGTATACAAAGAGGTCTATTTATAGTTGAATATGGTCAGATAAAATAGGAATACAATCACGGAATTAATGTACAATATTACAGAATAATATCAAAGAATATACAGGGAAAATATATCAAATCAGCAATTAAGGTGAATATCAAATATATTCTGAATATATTCTAACATCCCCCCTCAAACTCAAGGTGTTAATGTAGATGCCAACTTGAGTTTGGAAACAAGATCATGAAAACCGTACAGGTGGATGTGCTTTGGTGAACACATCAGCCAACTGATCAGTGGAAGCAATAGGACAGAGACGGAGAGTCCCCTGCAAAAGATGATAGCGCACAAAATGACAGTCGATCTCAATGTGTTTAGTACATTCATGAAATACATCATTATGCGTAATCTGAATCGCACTTCGATTGTCACAAAAGATAGGAGAACTGGAGGTCTGAGAAACACGCATATCATGTAGGAGCCAGAGGAGCTCAGAGGTGGTGTCAGCAAGAGCACGATACTCAGCTTTAGTGCTAGAGCGGGCAACAACAGATTGTTTCTTGCTACGCCAAGAGATGAGAGAATCACCAAGTAAGAAACAATAACCCGTGGTGGAACGACGATCAGTGGGATCACCTGCCCAATCAGCATCTGAATATACATGTAAGTCTAATGATGAGTGAGAAGAGAAATACAAACCATGAAACAAAGTGCCCTTCACGTAGCGAAGGATGCGAAGAACAGCCGCATAATGAATTGAGCGTGGCGCAGTCATAAATTTACTAACAAGATGGACTGCATAGGCAAGATCCGGTCGTGTCACAGTAAGATAGATGAGACTTCCAACTAACTGTCGATAGAGAGTGGCATTAGAAAGTAGTTCACCATTAGTGGCACGAAGTTTGACATTTGTCTCTAGAGGGCTATCAACAATTTTGCAATTGTTAAGGCCAGCTCGTGAGAGAAGATCTAAGGCATATTTGGCTTGAGAGATTCAGTAACCATGTGGATCAGAAGATACTTCCAAGCCAAGAAAGTAGTTGAGAAAACCCAAATCCTTCATCTCAAATTGTTGACTCAAGAATTGTTGAAGGTTACGAATACCGACAGTATCATCTCTAGTAATTATCATATCATCAACATATAGTAAGAGTAGAATAAGACCAACATCAGATCATCGGATAAAAAGCGCAGAGTCATAGGGGCTAGAAACAAACCCAATTTGCGCAATAATGAAACTGAATTTCGCAAACCAAGCCCGTGGGGCCTGTTTCAGACCATATAACGCTCGGTGAAGTCGGCAAACCTTGTGTGGCGGATGATCGTACCCAGGAGGAGGCTGCATATAAACTTCTTCACTAAGATCACCATTGAGAAATGCATTTTTCACATCCATTTGAAAAAGATCCCAATGACGCACAGAAGCCACAGCAAGGAGGGATCGAACAGAAGTAAGGCGAGCCACCGGCGCAAAAGTCTCCTCATAATCAATACCATACTCCTGATTGAACCCCTTTGCCACAAGACGTGCCTTGTATCACTCAATAGACCCATTAGATTTTGTCTTAATCTTGTATACCCACTTGCACCCTACCGCAGTTTTTCCTGGAGGTAAATCAACTAAGTCCCAAGTATGGGTTTTGGAAAGTGCATTTAGTTCTTCAGACATAGCATTCTGGCAAAGAGGGTTAGTATGAGCCACACGGAAGGAGTGAGGTTCATGTAGAGTGGCAAAAGCAGAATAACAGTGATAATCATGAAGTTGGGAAGGAAGAGATGTTACCCGAGTAGAACGACGAGGGACAGAGGGAACTGGCTCAAGAGTAGATGGATCAACAGGCGGGGAAAAGTCATTGGGGTCGACCGTTGGAATGTCGTCTGGAGAGCTTGTCATCCCTGCATCAAGATTAGTAGTGTTGGGGAGCAAATCAAACGAGACATTAGTGAAGATAGGGGAAGAACTAGAGGGACTAGTAGGAAAAGACTCCATATCACTAAAGAACCTATGTTCCCAAAAAGTGACGTGTCGTGAGATGTAGAGCCGTTTGGAAATAGGATCATAACAACGATATCCTTTATGTTCAATGCCATACCCAAGAAAACAACATAGGCGAGAACGAGGTTATAATTTTGTTCGTTCATGGGGTGGAAGAAGCACAAAACAAACACAACCAAAGATGCGAAGGGATTGGTAATCAGGAGGAGAACCATGCAGGAGTTCATAGGGGGACCTATTTAAGGTAGTGGGAGATAGGACCCTATTAATTGTATAAACAGCGGTAAGAGCGGCTTCTCCCCAAAAGTGTTCAGGGATAGAAGCAGAAAGGAGCAAAGCCCTAATAGTGTCTAAGATGTGCCTGTGTTTCCGTTCAGCACGACCATTTTCTTGAGATGTATTTGGGCATGAGCGATGGGGAAGAGTGCCATTTTGTTTGAGGGTAGCAAGGAAGGTAGATTCACGATATTCCATGGCATTATCAGAACGAAAAATTTTGATGTTTCGGGAAAATTGGGTTTGAACCATCCGTTGAAATTCAGAGTAAATCTGTGGAAGTTCAGACCGATTTTGTAAAAGATAAAGCCATGTATACCGAGAATAATCATCCACAAATATTACAAAATAGCGGGATCCACCCATGGTGGGAATAGGCGCAGGGCCCCATACATCAGAATGCACCAAATCAAAAGGAGCAGAAGAAATAGAGGCACTATTATTAAAAGGTAAAGCATTTTGTTTTCCAAGTTGACATGCAACACAATCAAATGACTCAAACTCAACAGATCCTAACTGACCACTTGTAGCTAAAGAACGAATAGGAGAAATAGATGCATGCCCTAAATGAGAGTGCTATAAACTGAGGGTGGTAGAGGGAGACTGAGATGGAGTGGCAGCAGATACAGCAGGAGGAAGATGGAGTGATGAAAGCTCGAACAGACGTCCAATCTTACGGGTGGTCTCAATTAGCTGTCCCGTCTGTGGATCCTGCACATCACAACCTCGGTTAGAAAAGTGTAGTTCTAAGCCAAGTTTACATAGTTGACCAACAGATAAAAGATTTAACGAGAGATTACGAACCAAGTATGTATCAGACATAGATAGTTGATGAGTAGAAACAGACCCGATGTGACTAACATCAAGATGAGAACCATTAGCAATGTAAATGGTGGTAGGTCTAGGTAACACAGATTTTGAAGAAAATATGGAAGAATTCGGTGTCATGTGATTACAACAAGCAGAGTCAATATACCAAGAGGAATTACCTGGTGTGGTGGACATGGCGGTATTAAGATTGGACTTAGATAAAACCTGATGAATGAGAGCTTCGATTTCTACAGGAGAAAGGGTACTGGGTTGGGGTGCAACATCGGTGCAAGACATATCTGATGTATCAGTATGAGTGACCGTAGCAGCCTTATGACTAGGAGCTCGATGATTCCCACGATAAAGCATTTTTCTGCATTCACTATACCTGTGGCCAAATTTCTGACAATAATGGCACTGGATATTCCGATTAGATCATGAGGAAGACCCAGCAGGAATAGAACTAGGGGCACGCGTATTACGGGATGCAGTGGCCATGACCATCTCAGAGGTGTGTAACTTCATAGTGGAGAATTGGGTCTCTTCTGAAACGAGTTCACTAAGAGCATTTTCCAAGGATGGCAGCAGTGAACGGTGAAGAAGAGAAGCTCGAGTATGCTCAAACTCATCTTGAATTGCCGCAAGAAACTCGGCTAGGCGCATGCTATCGCGAAAAGCGATGTACTCAGAGGCATCAACCTTATTCCTCCATTTAGGCTCACACAGTGCTAATTGATTCTAAAGACAAGTCATTTGTAAATAAAAATCAGTAATACTCTGACCTGGTTCCTGGCGCATGCGATGAAGCTTGGTCACAATCTGAAACCGCTGAGCAAGATCGGTAGTGCTATAGCGCTGAGCTAACATATCCCATATATCTTTGGCATTATCAAGATTGCCAAATGTCATGCTAATGGAGACGACACAAGTGTTGCAGAACCAAGAGATAATACTGTAATGGATATTTTTCCATGTGCGGAGGCGGGTAGAAAAAGCCGCAGCGGGTTCCTCTTTTCCAGCAAGAGGTTTAGGTTCTTCACCAAAAACATACTCCCAAAGACAATGTCCTTTGAGCCACCTACTCATATTTTGAGACCAAGCCGGGTAATTGGAGCCATCGAGAATAATAGGGATAGGTTGGGTAATATCTTTGGTGTTTGGGAGAGTGGTAGTAGGTACGGCCATTTTCCTTTTTTTTTTTTTTTAGGCGGGGGGGGGGGAATATAATCCGGTGTGGTTGGGTGTAGGATAGGTTCTGTGAGCCTAGTGCGAGAATCAATCTGGTGTGGTCGAGTGTATGTTAGGGGATATGAGCTTGTTTTTAAGGGTTAGGATCTCGTGTGGTTGAGTGTATAATAAGGAGTATAGGCTTGGTTAAAGAGGGCTGAAATCTAGTGTGGCTGAGTGTACTGCAGGTGTGTGAGCTCAAAAAAATAGAAATAATCTGGTGTGGCCGATTGTATTGTAAAAAGATGAGCTCAACAAGACAACTTACAAGGTGGCTGCACGTGGTGGCTCCTTGGTGCGCGTGCTCCAGCTGGTTCGACAGATCGGCAGCCTCTGATCACGAATCTGGGATTCGTTTCTGAAACCGGTTGACAGGGGTGGCGCGTGGTGGCCGGTAACAACGCATGCGGCGGTGAAAAATTCCACAGAAAGTTGTGGCGGAGCGTGGAGGCGCGTGGGGTCTCCTGGTGGCGCATTCTTTCTATAGACCAGTAGATCGATAGCCTTCGATCTAGATTCTGGCGGTATTTTTTGAAAAACGGCTGACTGTGCGGCGCGTGAATGGTGACACAGAAACTTCTGGTGGCACATGAGAGCGCGTTGAACTTCAAAACGTTGATCTGATAACTTCACAGGATATATCGGACCTTTTTGAGCTTGTTGGTATAATAATTATACCAAAACAAGATCAAAAAAGCCTTTGAACGGACTAACTTCCTACTTCTCTAGACAAGGCCAAAATTTGGCTTTGATACAATGTTAAGATAACTAAAAAATACTAGAGAATATAGGAATAAACTGAATATTGTATTTCTGTGTGTATTGAACTGTATACAAAGATGCCTATTTATAGTTGAATATGGCCAGATAAAATAGGAATACAAATACGGAATTAATGTACAATCTTACAAAATAATATCAAAGAATATACAAGGAAAATATATCAAATCAGCAATTAAGGTGAATATCAAATATATTCTGAATATATTCTAACATATATATATATATATATATATATATATATGCAGTTTTTGGTACGGTTTGACGGGCAATGGATTGCTTGCAAAATAACAAGAGCATCAAATGGTCCCGACCTTAGTCGGAGACTCTCTGATGCTTAAGTTATCACTTTTATATAGAGTCAAAATATAGTATGAACTCAGGTCTTTTTGAGAATGATTTGATCAATTCTTTTTATTGGATTTTATGTAACTGCTCTCTCCATGTTCCACCTTCACATGGTTAATAAATAGTAAGAGCTAGTTTAGAGATAATGGAGGTAGTTGATATATCATGAGTTGTCCACATTCAAATAATGGTTGAGAGATAATAGAAACTGGTTGAAAGATAATCTCATGATGCTTGAGTGAGACCCGTAGTAGATTTTATCAACGGTATATATATATATATAGGATTAGTTTTCTTATGCATTTTATTTTTTAAGTAGTTTTCTTATGATTGAGTATATAAATATTTAACAACTTGCAACAAATTTACTGGCCACTATAGCAGCTAGTTCTTTTTCTTTCTTTTTTTTTTTTTTTTTTTTTTCAGTAAAAGTTGCTAGCTTTTGTTTCCTCTACTAATGTGAATGCTCTGAATTATGCATAGTTTCTTGGTCAAAAATAAACTTTTATTGATTGATTAGAATCCTAAAAATAATCAGTAAAATATCTTTGGTGGCCGTCGATAGTTGGGAGGTGTGATGCTCATGGATATAGGCCCGAGCTGGCAATGGGTTTGAGGTGACGATTTTTTAATTTTGGGGCCAAAGATTTGGTGCCCGTTCGGCAACAAAACTAAACAAATTTAGGGGAAATCAGAGCCCAAATTAGGGGAGAGGAGAGCTAGAGGGAGTTAGAAAAAGGGAGGGGAGCAGAGAGTTTTTATTTATTTGTTCATTTTTTTATATTGGCCCGTTAAGGAAAATTTTTCTTTGACTACGTAAACATTTTAGGTTAACTTGTACTTTGGAAAATGCTGGCCCTCGCCTCTGTGGTTGTTACTCTAATCTCAAAATTAAATAATAAAATTTGAGAAATAAATTTAATTATTTAATTAATAATTAACATGATAAATATTACATTTAAGTTGTAATAGGATTTGTAGTCAAAGCTATGTCCAAAGTAGCACTCCTTTTTTATTGCACTATACTGCTAAAAAAAGGGTTTGGCTTATAAGGTATAGTGAAAAAATTATAGCATATGGGTTGTATTTGGTTGTATTTTTTCAACGGTCCAAATTTAATTTTACTTGTTCTCTCTTTCTTTTGAAATACTTGGAATTAAAACTGAACCGTTAGAAAAATACCTTGGCTCAACTACTAACATATACATTGAAAATATGAAAAATAATTGAAAGAAGAAAACTTCTAAACAACTAGATCAATTGAAGGATGGAAGAACAAGTCCATATGAGAATATATGATTAACCTGATTTTTGCTTACTATATATGTTGTGTTCAGGAATTAGGATAATGAGGGGCAAGTTTCCAAAATTGATAGAGATGACTCCGGACAAAAGAGAGCAACAAAAAAGACAATTCTTGACCCAGAGGGGCAGCTGCTTCAGTGGTGGAATATAATGTTTGCAGTGTCATGTGTAATTGCAGTATAAGTAGACCCTTTGTTCTTTTACCTTCCTACCATCAATGGAGATGCCAAGTGCGTTTCGTTAGACAAAAGATTGAAGATCGTAGCCATTACTTTGAGATCTGTCACAGATTTCATTTATGTTTTGAATATAATCTTACAATTTATTTGTCCTTACATCGACAAGGACTCTCGTAAGCTTGGACGAATTATAATAGTTAGAGATCCTGGGCAAATAGCAAACCGCTACTTCTTCTCCCGGTACTTCATAATTGTTGTTCTCGCTATTCTTCCCCTCCCACAGGTAATTAAGAAACACTATCTCATTAAAATTCCCTACACATATATAGCCATGGCTCGGGGGAATATTGCATATAAACTGGATGTATCTTACAGTCTGTTTTAATCTGTGCAGGTTGTATTTCCAATTATTTTTCAAGATTTTTGGACAAAAGGAAGTTCCTGAATGCCGTTGTTTTCTGCCAATATGTACCAAGAATTCTCCGAATCTACATATCATGGATAAATCTTACCAAGTCTGCCAGCAAACTTGCTAGACTTGTTTGGATTAAAGCTGCATTTAATTTCTTTCTCTATATTCTTGCCAGCGATGTAAGTTTGATTATCAATATCATGTTCATTTTACGTCATAAATTTTTTTTATTGCTTATTTCATTTTTTGTTTTCTTTCAATAAGTGTCGTATGTTTATCAAGGTTTCCTTAGATTTCTGTATAAAATGAATCGACCTTGGAAAATCATAAGCATGCTTTGTGCACCTAGCTACTTTAATTATATCCATGTGTGATTAATTATATAGTACTACCATTTCCAGTCTAAACTTGACACGTGAATGAAAGTATCTAGCTAGGACCTGTGCTCTATTTAGAAATGTTTGATACTATATTTTTATTCGACAATCGATCACATACTGCTGATGAGACAGTTTCAAGTAACCTTTAAATTGTTATATCTGTAAGATTATCTTGTTCTTTTGTAGTTTTTTGGTAGAATATCTGCAGAATTGACTGATCTTTAAGAGAATTGTTGGTTCTTTAATTAGGTACTGGGTGCTTTTTGGTACTTATTTTCTATCCAACGAGAAATGGCTTGTTGGCACAAAGCTTGTGAAAAGCATGTTGGATGTACCCCAAGTTCTTTTAGCTGCAATCAACCTTCAAGCGATCATGCATTTTTAGATGATTATTGTCCTGTGCAAACACCAAACACAACTGATGAGAATCAACTAGCACAAAGACAAGAACCTAAAAGCTTGGCTACTTCGAGGGAGCCTTGACCTCCAAAAGCACAACAAGTGTGTAGTTTGATAATATTCAGCGTGCCTCTTTATTCCTTCTACCTCATTTAAATAGGAAAAACGTTACATAAGAGACCTAGTATTAGGTCTGGAATTAGTATTCAAATTCTGACCTTACAAGGGAAGAATCATAAATACTATTATGACCTTATTGAAAACAAAATAAAAGAAGATACTCTCCTTATTAATCTAAACGTGAGTCTCACGTTTGGAGATAATCTCCTTATAGAATAATAAAACCTAATATGGAGATACTCTCCTTATTGAACTAAACTTGAGGCACACGTGACTTGGGGTTCACATCATTCCCCTTCCCTAACAATTCCCTTGTCCTCAAGGGAAAATTCTAGAAATTGCTCTTGAATGAATTCCTGCTCTTCCCTTGTTGCTTCCGCCGGTGATAATCCCTGCCAATGAATTAAAATCTCAGGCTTCTTGTTCCGAATCCGCTTCTCCAACATAGCTCTTGGTTTCGGAATGATGCGATCATCTTCCAAGACATCCGGCAGTTGTGGCAATGCAATTTGTTCTCCCCCTAGATGTCGTTTAAGCAGACTAACGTGGAAAACAGGATGGATGCGAGTTCCTAATGGCAACTCCAGCTTATAAGCTATTGGGTTTATTTTTTTGATGATTTTGAAGGGCCCAAAAAACCTTGCTGCTAGCTTTGCACTCCTGCGTAGGTGGACGGATACCTGTTTATATGGGTGTAATTTAAGATACACCCATTCCCCCTCCTCAAACTCTTCTTCCCGATGCTTACCATCATACACTTTCTTCATTCTTTCCTGCGCCAACTTCATGTTCTCCCTTAGCTCCCTTAACACCTGATCATGTGTCCGTAGCTCCCTTTCCACCACTTCTACATTTGCCGTTCCAGGTAAATAAGTAAGCAAGGTGGGTGGATCTCTCCCATAAACTGCTGCAAAAGGGGTTGTTTTGAGGGTAGAATGCCAGCTTGTATTATAACTGTATTCAGCCCAAGCCAACCACTTGCCCCACTCCTTGGTTTGAGAGCTCGTAAAACAACGCAAATACATTTCCATGGTGCGATTCACAACCTCAGTTTGGCCATCCGTTTGTGGATGATAAGCGGAGCTAAAATTGAAACTGGTACCCTATAATCGGAACACTTCCTTCCAAAAATGACTAGTGAACGCCGGGTCCCTATCGCACACAATCGACTTAGGCATACCATGGAGTTTCAAACTATTTTCGAAAAAAACTTGAGCTACACTCATGGCTGTGTAGGGGTGACTAATAGCCACAAAGTGGGCATACTTGGATAGACAATCTACAACCACAAAGATCGTAGTTTTGCCCCTTGAGTTAGGTAACCTGTCTACGAAATCCATAGAAATATCCTCCCAAATTTTCTCCGGCACCGGAAGTGGTTGTAACAATCCTTGGGGTGTAAGGCACTGCACCTTATGGCATTGACAAACTTCACATTCCTTGATGAACTCCTTTATTTGTCGCCACATTCCCTTCCAATAAAAAATCGCACGTATCCTCTGGAAGGTCTTTTGGTATCCTTCATGAAATCCCACATGTATTTGCTCTATAATTGTGGAGATAAGTGCCGATCACTCCGAAAGATAAATTCGTTCTTTAAAAAACAGAATACCTTCCTTATACTTCCATGGGCTTACGGCTTCTCCATCTTGGATTCTCTGCGCCAACTCCTTCATCTTTGCATCAACTTTTATGTCCCCTTTGATTTCGTCCAACCAGTTGGCAATCGGACTTGAAATGGCAGCTAGCTCCCCTGGAAGCTGCATATCCCCTCTTCTTGATAAAGCATCAGCCACCACATTCTCTCTCCCCTTTTTGTACTCGATGGAAAAATCAAACCCCATCAGCTTATATAACCACTTTTGTTGAGCAGTAGTGGAGATTTTTTGGGTCCATAAGTATTTCAGACTATGCTGATCCGACCTTACCACAAAATGTCTACCCAGCAAATATGGCCGCCACTTTTGAACCGCCACGACGGGAGCCAACATCTCCTTCTCGTAGGTGGATAATAATAATTAGGTTCCCTGCAACGCTTGACTGAAAAAAGCAATCGGCCGTTCTTGAAGAAGGACGGCTCCAATGCCCACCCCCGAGGCATCACATTCCACCACGAATTCTTTAGAGAAATCCGGTAAGGTAAGGATGGGTGCCTGGGTCATAGCTCGTTTGAGGTCCTCAAAGGCTTTTTCTGCTCCGATTGTCCATGTAAAATTATTCTTCTTCAACATGCGAGTTAAAGGGCCCGCGATTTTCCCATAGTCTTGGATAAATCGTCGGTAGTATCCCGTGAGTCCCAAAAATCCCCGCATTGCCTTGAGAGTCCCAAGTTTCGGCCACTTCTCCATGGCCTCTACTTTGTCGAGGTCAACTCCTACTCCCTTGGATGAAATTACGTGGCCCAAGTATTTAACCTCATATTGACCATATAGGCATTTGGTCCTTTTGACATATAACTGCTGATTTTCCAAGACTCCCAATACAGTGGTGACATGTTGTAGATGTTACTCCCAAGTACTACTATACACCAATATGTCATAAAAAAAAAAAACCAATACAAATTTACGGAGATAAATTCAGAACACCTAGTTCATGAGTGCTTGGAAAGTGGATGGCGCATTTGTCAATCCGAACGGCATGACGAGGAACTCATAGTGCCCATGGTGCGTGCAGAAAGCAGTCTTCTCAATGTCGGCCACGTCCATCCTCACTTGATGATACCCGGAGTGCAAATCCAATTTGGTGAAGAACTTGGCTCCATTCAACTCGTCTAGGAATTCATCTATAACAGGTATGGGAAACTTATCTTTTACCGTTATTTTGTTCAACTCGCGATAATCGACACACATTCTCCAAGTGCCATCCCCCTTCTTTACTAAGAGTACCGAAGATGAGTAGGGGCTATTGGGGGGTCGAATTATTCCCCGCTCCAACATGTCTTTGACTTGCTTCTCAATTTCAGCTTTTTGATGAAACGGGTAGCAGTAGGGTTTAACACTTACTGGACCCGCCCCCGGCTGCAAAAGGATGCGATGGTCATGGCTGTGTGGAAGAGGCAGCCCACGTGGTTCCTCAAAAATTGCCTTGCTTGCTTCTAGGATTGCATCCATCTCCTCTGTTTTTACCTCCCCTGTGTTTTCTATATCTTCAAGTTGCACATCACTCTTGGTGGAGATGATGGAATGTAATTCTCTAGTTGGGTTCTCTACCGCCCGCACTCCATGCAGTGTCACTTGCTTTCATTCCCAGGTAAACTTCATCTTCAATTCTTCAAAATCCCACCATATAGGCCCTAATACTCGCAACCACTGGGCACCCAACACAATCCCATAACCTTTTAAGGGAAGAACAAAAAAATCAATCTAAAATTTCCACCCTTGCAACTCCATTGCAATTGGGTGGCACTTCCCTGGACTTGTAATTTTTTCACCTGATGCCACGATCACCTCCATAGTCTCCCTCTTTTTCGGGCTTAACCCCAAGACCTCGGCGAGAGCTAAGCTCACAAAATTGTGAGTGCTCCCTGAGTCAATAAGAACCAAAGAGATGGATCTCCCAATCTGGCCATAAACCTTTATTGTGTCTGGTGCTTCTCTTCCTGTGATGGCATGCAGGGAAATTTTTGGAAGGTCCTCATTCTCTTCTTCTTCCTCCTCCATTACTCCATCTCCATCATCACCTTCCCCTCTATATGCTTCAATCATGAACAATCTTTTACAACGGTGCCCTGGTCCATACTTGTCATTGCACTTGAAGCAAAGACCCTTCTCATGTCTCTCTTTAAGCTACTCAGGCGTCAATCTTTTGACCTGCATGGTTGGCTATCCTGCACTGGTTTGCTGGTTCAGGGGGGTTCGTCGGGTGTCTGGTATGGTATTTTTTTCGAAGGGCTAGATATCGGGCTTCATACAAATGAGCCAGGCCGATGGTAGAAGTGAGAGTGTGCGGCCTTCCTACTAAGATGTCTGCCTTGATAGGCTCCTTCAATCCGCTTACAAAACAACTCACTTGTTGGCTCGAGGTTAAGGTCCCTATTTTTTAAAGAAGGGACTCAAAGCTTGCTTGATAGTCCTTGATACTCCCCTGCTGCTGTAACTTCGTCAATTCTCCAAATGGATCATAGAATTGGTTGGGGCCAAACCGAGCGCACAATCCATCTGTGAGTTCAGCCCAACATACTTCCCGCCCCTCTCTCAACAAGATTTGATACCACAATTGGGCTTCCCCTTCCAGGTGGAAAGAAGCCAGGGGTGTTTTCTCCTCTTCTGACGTCCATTGGAATCTAAAAAACTGCTCTGCTCTACAGATCCATCCGGTGGGGTCTTCTCCCCCATTGAAGCGTGGGAACTCCAACTTGACGTGTCTGTTGGTGAACGACTGGTTCCATTCTCTGGTTTCTGCCCGAGAATTCTCTCCCTCGTCCTCGTGTCTCTTCCCATGAGAAATCTCCTCTTCTTCACGCTGTGTTCCTCCTTGCGTAGATATCTTCTCCAAAATTTCCGTCAAACGGGCCATCATCTCTTGCTGGACTTCCGATATTACGTGCACCGACTGCTCCAAATTTCCCACTCTGCCTTCCATCGTCGTTTGTTGTACTTTCTTCGTCACTGATCTCGTCATTGGCCGAGATTCTAGAGTAAAATCTTGGTAGGTCCAACCTTTATTCCTAGAGCGGCCTATGTTGATTCTCTCTGGTTTCTTCCGAGGGAAACCGGGCCTCTTATAGTTTCAGGTGGGGAGAGGAACTTAGCTTTGATACCAATTGATGAGAATCAACTAGCACAAAGACAAGAACCTAAAAGCTTGGCTACTTCGAGGGAGCCTTGACCTCCAAAAGCACAACAAGTGTGTAGTTTGATAATATTCAGCGTGCCTCTTTATTCCTTCTACCTCCTTTAAATAGGAAAAACGTTACATAAGAGACCTAGTATTAGGTTTGGACTTTAGGATTTAGATTCTGACCTTACAAGGGAAGAATCGTAAATACTATTATGACCTTATTGAAAACAAAATAAAAGAAGATACTCTCCTTATTAATCTAAACATGAGTCTCACGTTTGGAGATAATCTCCTTATAGAATAATAAAACCTAATATGGAGATACTCTCCTTATTGAACTAAACTTGAGGCTCACGTGACTTGGGGTTCACATCAACAACTCTCTTTGATTTTGGAATATTCTTTGAAGCCCTTCAATCTCATACGTTAGAGTCCACAGATTTTCCGCGAAAGCTCTCACATTGTTTCTGGTGGGGCCTACGAAATTTGAGGTTTGCACATGCTAAACTCTTTTTACGATAGTATGAGATGTGAATTTCCACTTTTGTTTTAATTAATTACCATTCATCCAAAAGAATACTACATTATTTTGATATATATATATATATATATATGCTATCTCATACATGATAGTTTCTTCAATATTTGCAGTGCCTTCGGTCAAAACCTTCAAACAAGTACATATTTCTGGAAAAACTGCTTTGCAGTTTGTATTTCAATCTTTGGCTTACTACTGTTTCTGCATTTTATTGGGAATTTGCAGGTTGGTGCTCAACATCTTTTTAATCTTTAGGGTGCTTGATTATATAATTATGTGTATGAGTGTTATTGATGATTTCTTTATACTAGCATGTAGAAGGACTACTCAAAATGCATTTGTTATTAGAATATTGATTAATTAATGACTAAATTTATCATTTTCTATCAATCAAAGATTTAAAGATGAGTTGTAATTTATCAATAGAATTTGATGATCTAAACTTGTCATGTATCAGACATATATACAGTTGGCAACTGAAAGTTTAGAAGAAATTATAAAAAACATGAGAGTTAAAGAACGAGAAATAGAGCTATGGATATTTAGAAACCAACTCCCTAGTACTATAAAAGATGAGATCATGCCCATCATTCAACACATGCTGGAAGAAAAGAAAGATGTTGACGTGCAAAATCTGCTATCTCATCTTCCCATTGAACTTAGAAGTATGATTAAGCGCTATATCTGCTTACCCATAAAAGATAAAATACTAGTTTACAAACTAGTTACCTTTCTATTTCTCTCTCTCTCTCTCTCTCTCTCTCTCTCTCTTATTACTAAAGACAAAGAACAAAATTAGACTAGAGAAAAGTGGAGGAAATCTTCTTCGTATTTCACTTGTATAAAAATACATCTTACGACTCCTATAAATAGAGGTATTCAAAGACTAACTTATGAAGCTTTTACTTCTCCATATTTATTGTATTAAATAACAAAAAACTGATCTCTAAGTTAAGACTTCAGTTGAGAATTAAATAAACACATGAGTTTAGAAAAACTAAAATCCCTTATTAATTAAAAGAACTTATACCTTCTACAATTTAAAAAAAACTCTCTTGCGTTTTGATTTGTTTAGTTTCCAACACGCCCCCTCAAATCAAAACCTCCTCATGCCAAGCATGTCTCTTAGCCTCATGAAAATTGCACCTGATAATGGCTTAGTAAATATATCTGCTACTTGTTCAGTGGTGTGACAATACTGGAGCTCTATTGTCTTCCGCTTGACATGGTCTCTAAGAAAGTGGAACCTAGTGTCAATGTGTTTACTCCTCCCATGTTGCACTGGATTCTTTGCTAACTTTATAGCCGATTGGTTATCCACGTAAATCACAGTCGGTTCTTCTTGTGGATGTTCCAGTTCTTTCAAGAGATTCCTTAGCCATATAGCTTCACAAATAGTAGACGAAGCCGCCATATACTCTGCCTCACAGGTAGACTAGGCTACGATTTCTTGTTTCTTGGATGTCCAAGAAAATGCTGTAGAACTAAGATAGAACACATACCTAGTAGTACTTTTCCTCTCATCTTGGTCACATCCCCAATCACTATCTGAATAACCAACTAATTTTGCTTCATCACCATAGGCATAGAATAAACCAAGATTCAGAGTGCCTTTGATGTACCTTAGGATCCTTTTTGCAGCTAACCAATAAGTCTCCATTGGTGTCTCCATGTATCGACTCACTAGTCCAACTCCATAGACAATATATGGCCTTGTGATCGTCAAGTACCTCAGACTTCCAACCAAACTCTTGTAAAGAGTTGGTTCAATAACTCGACCATCTCCTTCTTTTGACAACTTTATGCTTGTTTCAACTGAGGTATTCACAGAGTTGCAACTATCCATCTTGAATTTCTCTAAAATCTCCCCCATGTACTTCTTTTGGGATATGAAAATTCCATCATGTTGTTGCTTCACTTCAATACCAAGGAAGTAGGACATTAACCCGTTGTTTGTCATCTCAAACTCCTTAAACATTGATTGCTTGAATTCCTTGAACATTTCACTGCTATTTCCTGTGTATAAGAGATCATCAACATATAGGCAAATGATTAGAAATTCACCACGATGGTTTTTCTTCATATAGATAGCATGCTCATATGGACATTTGGTGAAACCGTTTTGATGAAGATAACTATCAATGCGTGCGTTCCAAGCTCTTGGTGCTTGCTTTAAGCCATATAACGCCTTCTTAAGGCGGTATACCTTGCTTTCTTCTCCTTCCATTATAAAGCCTTCCAGTTGTTGTACGTACACCTCTTCTTCAAGGATGCCATTGAGAAAGGCTGACTTGACATCAAGTTGGTATATCTTCCAATTGTGATGAGCGGCAAGTGCGATCAACAATCCCACTGTGTCAAGTCTCGCAACTGGTGCAAAGACCTCTTCATAGTCGATGCCATACTTTTGTTTGTACCCTTTAGCTACTAGTCTTGCCTTGTATCGAGAAACTTCACCTTTTGCAATGCGTTTGATCTTGTACACCCACTTGACACCAATAGCCTTTTGGTTTGATGGGAGTGTTGCCAACTCCAAAGTGTCATTCTTTTGAATAGCATGTATCTCCTCCTCCATTGCGGATCGCCAACAATCTTCTTCAACAGCTTCTTGAAAGTTAAGAGGCTCATGATCAGCACATAGGCATAAAAGATTATTCTCTCCATCTTCTGTTTGCTCATAGATTTCCCTGAGACTTCTCATCTTACTTTGATTTGTGGAGGATCTGCTGCTGCTACCTCCCATAGAAGGTGTAGAGTCTCTATGTGCTGCGAACGGTGTGTTAGGCTGAGAAGATGGTGGGGTACTTGGTGGAGCATCTGTTGAGAGCTCTTCTGGCTCCTCTAACACTTGTTGTTCTTTGGCCTTCTCTTCATCACTCCAGCTCCACACTCTTTCTTTATCAAAGATAATGTCTCTACTAACCACTAATTTTTTTGTTAGTGGATTGTAGAGCTTGTATGCTTTCGACTCTTCACTATATCCGAGAAAGATACATTTTTCACCACGATCATCAAGCTTCTTCCTCTTGGATTTGGGAACTTGAGAATATGCAACACACCCAAAGATTCTTAGGTGTGCAACACTTGGCTTGTGGCCGCTTCATGCCTCTTGAGGTGTCATATTCTTGACACTTTTGGTAGGACATCGGTTTGGTAGATAAGATGAGCACGCCACAGCTTCTGCCCAGAATTGTTTTGGCAGCCCTTTCTCCTTGAGCATAGTTCTAGTCATATTAAGAATGGTACGGTTCTTTCTTTCGGCGATCCCATTTTGCTGTGGTGTGTAAGCAGCAGTCAGCTGATGCTTTATGCCTTGTTCCCTGCAATACTTATCAAATTCTTTTGAGGTGTATTCTCCACCTCGGTCAGAACGAAGAGTTACAAGCTTATGACCACTTTGATTTTCAACAAGCTTTAAAGTTCTTGAATACAATAAAGGCAGCTGATTTTTCTTTAAGAAAATAAACCCAAAGTTTTCTGCTAAAGTCATCGATGAAGGTAATAAAGTATCTATTACCTCCTAAGGACATGGGCTCTATTGGTCCACATATGTCGATATGAACCAGTTGCAATGGTGATGTTGCTCTCCAAGATTTGCTGCTGGGAAAAGGAAGTCGTGCCTGCTTGCCAAGTATACATCCTTCACAAACGTTACTCGGTGGCTCGATCACTGGTAACCCATGCACCATGCCAAATGAAGATAATAGCTTTAGGCCACTGAAATGTAGATGACCAAAGCAAAGATGCCACTTCCATGACTCACTTTCCTTGAGTCCATAGAAGCACTTCTCAGACTTTGTGTTAAGATGTAACGGGAACATGTGATTATTGGTCATTGGAACATGAGCTACAATTCCTCCACGTGTATCTCTCAAAATGAGAGAGTAGTTCTCCATATGTATGGTGTACCCCTTCTCGAGCAACTGTCTAATGCTAAGAATATTGCTTTTCATGTTAGGCACATAATAAACATCAGAAATGTACCCTTTCTTACCATCATTTTGACAAATTTTTATCTTCCCTTTGCCTTCAACTAAGAGTTTGGTGGAGTCTCCCAAGTTCACTTTTCCACGAACTCCTTCTATGAGTTCTACGAACAGATCTTTCTTCCCACACATATGATTGCTTGTGCCAAAATTGAGGTACCAAACCTCATCTTGTGAATCTGAAACATCATGAGCGAGAAGTAAAATAGAATCACTACGAACCTCATGTGTTGCTTCTGCGACATTTGCTTATTCATCATCTTTGTGCCAACAATCCGAGGCATAGTGTCCAAACTTATTGTAGTTGTAGCATTGGATATTCTTGGAGTTTCCACGTCCATATGTGGATCTTCCTCTTCCTTGGTAGCCTCCTCGTCCTTTACCTCTGAAGCTTTGAGTTTCCTGTTGACTTTGACGTGGTTGTTGGAAAATACCACGCCCCCGGCCTCTACCACGACCACGGTAGGAGCTGAATTTGCCTTGATCATTTAGAGTCAGTTTTGACTCTAGTGCTTGTTCTAATACACTAGAACTAGCATTCTTCTGCATCCTTTGCTCATGTACTTGTAATGAACCCAACAACTCCTCAATTGTTAGCTTCTCCAAGTCCTTAGACTCTTCGATAGCTACAACGACATGTTCAAATTTAGAGGAAAGGGATTGAAGTACCTTTTCGACGACTCAGATGTCATCGACCTTCTCATTGTTTATTTTCAAACCATTCACGATTACCAGCAATCGTGAGAAATAATCAGACACCGATTCTCCATCCTTCATGTGAAGAGCTTCGAACTCGCCCCGTAATGATTGGAGATAGACCCGTTTCACCCGTTCGTCTCCTTTGAAGATGGAAGCTAGAATCTCCCATGCTTGTTTACTTGTCATTGCTTCGGCAACTTTCTCGAAGGTAGACTCGTCCAATGCTTGATAGAGTAAAAACAAGGCCTTTTTATCCTTCTTCCTTTGCTCCTTAAGAGTGTTCTTCTCATCTGCTGTGTATTCAGCTTCCTCCTCCTCAGTGGGTTCTGTAAATCCGTCAGTAATGACTTCCCACAAATCTTGAAACCCAAACAGGGCTCTCATTTGGATAGACCATGACCTATAGTTATCTTTTGATAATCGAGGGATTTGTTGCTGGACTATGTTGGAACCCATTTCTAGAAAGGACAAAAATGGGAATTGGCACAACTAGGCTTACCTTTCTATTTCTCTCTCTCTCTCTCTCTCTCTTTCTCTCTCTCTTATTACTAAAGACAAAGAAAAAAATTAGACTAGAGAAGAGTGGAGGAAATCTTCTTCGTATTTCACTTGTATAAAAATACATCTTAAGACACCTATAAATAGAGGTATTCAAAGACTAACTTACAAAGCTTTTACTTCTCCATATTTATTGTATTAAATAACAAAAAACTCATCTCTAAGTTAAGACTTCAGTTGAGAATTAAATAAACACATGAGTTTAGAAAAACTAAAGTCCCTTATTAATTAAAAGAACTTATAATTTCTACCATTTTTTGTAAAAAAAAAAAAAAAAAAAACTCGCTTGCATTTTGATTTGTTTAGTTTCCAACAACCCATGCTAAAGCAAGTGAGTTCCCTTCCCTTCCTTTTTGATAATTTGATTGGATTGTGATAGTGTTAAATACAAATATTCTCATTATTCTTCTCGATTGTTTATTTGCTAGGTGCCACAGCTTCAAGGAAAAGGTGAACAACTTTTACAGTTGATCTCTGAGTATATGAAGCCAATTGAAAAATTCTAAACAGATAAATATCACAATTTTATGCGGAATTAACAGATAATTATCAAAACAAACATTCACCAAAATATGAACAATCACACACAAAGATTTTGGTGACGAAGAGGAAACCTTTTAGAAACCGATCTAAAAGTAAAACCTCTCCGGGGCAGCCAAACCCAGGAAATCACTATCAAAAGATTATCTAGAGATTACAGATACTATGAACACTTACAACCCTTTGCAAGACCTTGACTCTGTAAGATCGACAAGCCTCCAACTTGTCTCCTCGCTCACAATCTTCTTCAACGTGATTCTCCTATATCGGACCCTTCCGATAGACTTCAATTAAGCACACAATCAATACTAACAAAAATCATCTAAGAGGAATCAATTTGGCTCACAACAAAATAATCACTCAAGCACAGCTTCACACGAACTCTCTGGGGGTGAAAATTCGTACTTCTCTCTTCTATAATGATGTATATATACCCCCGACAAAACCCTAGACCTAATCCACTTAAAATCACGTTTTTGGGCCTAAAACTTACTGGGTGTCCAGACATGTTAATGGGCGGTCCGGACACGGCTTTTCGGAGCAAGATTTTCGTTTCTGGAAATGAGGTCCGGACCCGGGGAATTGCGGTCCGGACCAGGCCTGTCCAGTCTTGATCAACAGCTCCGATCAATGGGTGTTTGTGGTCCGATTGAGCTGAAATTTTGCAGGGACGTTTATAACACATGAATCTACATTATGAACGGTGGAGATTGGATTCTGAGCATTCTATATCAGTGTTTGAGCTCGTGAACAGTAGTATCTGCATTTTGGAACTGAATTAAGCCCACACAAGAACTAACACCAATGCACTACAACCAGGCCAACTACATTGTGAAGGAGGGAGAACCACTTGATGCGATGCTCTTCATAACGCAAGGCATCATATGGAACTTCACCACCAGTATTAATGCTGAGAGAAGTGCCAAGTGTATTGAGAAATGTAGTTTCCATGGAGAAGAACTTCTAGATTGGGGGTTGGAATGCTCTGCTGCATTACCCAACCTATCCGACCTCCCAATCTCTCTCAAAACTGCGAAAACGCACGCAAAAGTTGAAGCCTTTGCTCTAATGGCCAACGACTTGAGGACTATAGTTTCCCGGCGTACTGAAGCAGCTTCTTCTGTACAAGTGTTAATTGTAGCAGCTTTCCAGTGAATTAATGAAAGGAATAATGAAAAGTCGTCTCTCCGGTTGGTTGCAGGGAAGAGGAAAATTGAATTGTCGTCTGCCCTGTTTACCAAGGGGAACAAAAGCTAGTTCAATTCTCATGCTCTTGGTGTTGAAAAATGAAAAGCAATAGTTTGTTTTAGAGGCCTTTGCATTAAGTAGTGTACAAAAATTAATAGATTATTTGTTGAACGTAGGCCCATGTTGGGATGGGTTTGGGTTTGCTCGATGGTGGTGATAACAGGTTTAGCCGATTGTATCCGGGTAGGGTCAGGGTGTTTTGGAAGATTCACCTGAAGACCCAATTAGACATTTTTCAAGCGTGAAGCCTCTGATCTTGCCCATGATTTGTTCTATGAGAATGAACAAAATGTAATGGGATTTTGTTTTCTTACATTAATGGTATATATATATATATATCACGTCATTTAAAATTTTAAATGAAATGACAATAAATAAACTTGTGTTTAAGCATGTCGGAATTAGTGTGGCCGAGCTACTCTTAAGTTTAACCATTTCTAAAGGCCGAGTTGGAGGTGGCCAAACCACTTCCAAGTGGATAATCAAATTTCATTCTTAAAAGCCATTCCCAACCATTTTTTTTTTCTCCTTTCCTTTTCATTTTTTTTTCCTTAACTTTTTTATTTTATTTTTTGTTTCTATATGGTATATTTTTTATTTTAAATGATGTGGTGAAGTTATATAATAATAAGTACTGTTGATTCAATGATATGTATATGTGTTATAATTTTATTAGATATGACATGGTCATTAGCCTACGTGTCACTCTTCATCACTAAAAAACCTAACGTAAGGAGTACGGAGAAAAGAATTTGATAACGAAGCATTATATGTACTTTAAAAGAGTGATGGATTTGATAAGTTTCAAATTAAACCTGAATGATGAATTTGGTAAAAGGTTAAACTCCTGGAACCTCTACAGTATTTTTCTCTTTAAAAAAAAAAAAGTAATTTTTTCTTCAAAAAAATATATTTGCTTAGTAAAAAGCTTCCTTTTACATTGGTTTTACTCTATTTCATGTGTGCCCCTTATGTCCATGTGTGCTGCCTTTGTTTCATGATGTTGCTTATGGCCCTTAACATCTGTACGTTTTATATGATGGTTTTTTATCTTTCCCCGGGAGGAGGAAGGTGAAGATGACGTCAAGTGATGATCATCATTCCTCTTATGCCCTGGACAACACAAGTGTTACACATATGGATTTATTTGAAATTAAGTAAAAATTCTATATATAGACATAATTTATAATTTTCTTGAGCTGTTGCGAGGATCGGAGAAAACTTCTCAGACGTTTCTAGGTGGGTAATATTCATGATCTACAGATCTAATGCTGACTTGTATGCAGTATTCCTCTTAAGAAGTATAAAATATTGTTTAATTTGGACCAAGAAAAAAAGGAAAAACAAAATAAAACCAAAAAAAAAAAAAAAAAGTGGGGAAGAAAAGATATTCATGAGCGGTGAGGTAGTACGGATTGTCAAGATTAATGGATTTCAGTCTAGAAGGAATGTGTGCAAATTTAACTAGGAGTTGGACGTATCAATTTCTTTGATTATTTTATAAGTATGATTATCATGTAAGCTTTTATATATATATATTTGAACATGCATGGACACGACAAATGGGATCTAGATAAAGCTACAATGATATATTCTATTTACTTGTAAATCATTGTCATGATAGGAATAGGAGCTGATATTTATTCTTGAAATAAGATGAACGTTGGGTTTACTTTTTATCTTTTCATTTATTTATTTTACTTTTTACTTAACCCCCCATGATATATTGCATGTTGCAATGTCGAGATTTTAGTCAAATAACAAATTAATTGTACAACAAGTTATATATAGTTCTTAAACGTTTGATTTTGCTAGGAAGCTGCCTAGTTCCATTTTATTCTGCCTAGTTCCAAAGTCAATATTGATTCAATATTGACTTTGGAATCAATATTGAATTTTCATTGGTTGCAAAGAAGACTTGAGGGATCTGCGTGTCAAAAAAGCAAAAAGAAAGACTTGAAGGATGCCGGTCCGACAAAAAACGAGAAGAAAGGAAGACACCACGTACGTACGAATGGTCGGAAAAAAAATAAAAATTAACGAATAAATTTATAACCGCGACAGTTTGCAGCTGCAGAGTCTTCAATCCTAGCTACAACGAATCCAATTTCTGCCCATCTCCATTGCTCTCCTCGAGTTTATCAGGTTCATTTCACTGTTTATATGTATAATCTCTAATTAAGATGACTATTTTTTATTATTACATTTCCTAAACAACGGGGCAATTATTTTTGGGTCCCTTTTACATACCCATGAAATATGTATCTGATGCCAAGCATTAATTTTTCTTGGTCTGAGTATTTGCATTGAGTATGCTATATATATAGCTCATATGGTGCAGAGTCTTACGTTTCTTCCCCGAAAGAAATCATATATATGGTGCACAACCTGAGAGATTGCACTTAAATTTTGCTTTTTCTGAGGTTGCACTTAGATTAATATATATATATATGTGGAAAGTGGGGTTTTGTCTAATCTGTTTTCCAGTTTTTAAGGAATCTAAACTCATACTTTTGTCGTTGTAATTGTAGTTCGTGGTCGTGTGGGTGAGGACGTTAATTGTGTCGCTTACAATTAAGCTTGAGTTATGAGTTCCCGTGGGCATCGGCATGCACAAGACAACTGGATGAGGTTAGCATCTTCTAATTCCTCTTCTTCTTCTTCTATATGTTCTAACTTATATATCTATATCGTCTTTACAGAAAGAAAAAATAATAATAATAATTAATTCCTTATAGATATGATTATTATCACTTTAAATATGAGAATAATCAGCATCCTTCATTATTATTATTTTGTTTTAATAACTTATTTTGGTGCTTAAGGCTTTAATAAGGTAGCCCAATTTTGAACCAATCTCTTAAACACTATTGAAAATAAATCATTCTTTCTTTCTTCTCGCGAAGAGTACTTACGTAATTCCCCAGTTCCCCTTCCCTTGATCGGCTAATGTACGTGTTCGACAAGTCGTTGTCCCATGATTACGATCTTATCCATTTTACCTGAAATAGAAATAATTTATTTTATGATCAAATTAAATTTGAGTAATATGGTCTGTTGTTATTTATATAAATGAAATGACATGTGATAGTTAGTCATTTATTTTTGTTTTTTTTTTTTTATTATTAATTAGTGATGATTTAAGGGTTGATCTTGACTACCACTTCATCAAGTTGTATTGCAATTATATAATAGTCTACTAAATAACATTATTTACTATATTTTATAGCAAGTTGTTATAAGTGATTCTAGAAGTCCCTCTTGTGTCCATCTTAAATCTCTCCAAGAATGATGTAGTCGTCACCAGAGCATATCCAACAGAATATATAGTTAAATAGTTTATAATCAAAATATTTTTTGTGTATCTCATTCACTATATAGCACACTACATCAACAAAAGATCATATTTAATTCCTTTTTTTTTTCTTTCTCTTTTCTTTAAGAAAACAAAAGAAATAAATAAATAAATAAAATAGAGAATAAAATATAAATCTTAATTTGTGTGTATATAGAGAAAACAGTAACTAAAATAAAAATTTTAAATTTTAAACTAAATATTTTAGTTTTGCATGGGTGAATCTTTATGATCAAGGCTAGGCTAGGGGACCCTTGGCAGTTAACTAGAACAATGAGAGCGGAGGGAATGTCTACTTGTCTTGTACATATATCGCTTACTTTTCTTATATTCCTAAATCATATTAATTATTTTGCTGGGAAGTTGCCAAGTTCATTTTTTCTTTCTTTCTGCACTACCTTATATTCTCTGGCTGACTTGACTTTGTAATGGATCGATTTTGAATTTTCATCGGTTGCCAAGAAAGACTTGAAGGATGCCTGTGAAAAAAACAAAAAAGAAAGACTCGAATAATAAATATCTATAAATATTGCGGCGGTTGCTCTTGTTAATTAGTTGCAGCTGCAGAGTAGTCTTAGAAGATTAAATCCAATATTTGAACCAAAATCAAACTGCAATCACTTCCTAAAAACGAAGTATTGAAAATATAAAGGTGATATTTATAAGAACCTTGCTGAGAGATCATTCTCCAAAAATGCCTGGAATTAATATACAGACAATTTAGCGGATATTGTTGTCATAGATAGGCTTTGAATTTTGATTTTTATGTAAACATTAATGACTTGTAACTTTATAACTTCGGCTGTGATTTTCTCAAAGCTTTTTACTCTGTGATGTAAGAGCGTTTACACTCGTGATCATTTTTCAATGAGATTGGAATGATTCCCTTTCAAAAAAAAAAACATAGAGTCAGAAACGAAGGTTAAAAAGAAGATTGTGCAACTATCTCAAGTCAGTTCACCACACAAAGCACAACTATATATATATAGTTGGGGTGGCAATGTCTTTCCTCCCATGTACAACACATTCCGCACGTAGATTTACAAAATTAACTCCATTTGTGGTAATAGAATTTACTGCTGTGAGTAGTCAATATTGTATTATTATTGAACTCGAAACATAGTCTATTTTTCACGTGAAAAATAAAGTAATGCTAAAAGTTATTGTTGTATCACTCAAAAAATGATGTGACTTATAAAATTATCAACCTGTTTGATTAATTATTATTAAATTTTAATCAAATAATAATTTTAAAAATTATATCAATTTAAAATTGACACAAGAAGAATACAATAATATATAACTTCTACAATTACTCTGAAAAAGGTCATTTCTATACATAGAACTCCAAGAACAGGTGTCGTGGAAGTTTCTTCTCTAACGTACGTACGGTTAGCAATCTCAAGAATATACTCCCAAAACTCGTGGAAATTTAGAATATACTCCAAATCATGCATGGTGACGTTTCTTAAATTTTCTCCACACGTGTAATATCTGGCTATCCAACGAGAGCGTAGCGTAGCCTGCGTAGGCATGCATTAGCCGCCTCATGTTGGGAATCTTGCATTTAATTTCCTGCCCTTTTGATCAAGCGGCCGGACCCTTGGCAGTTAGTACAAGACCTGAGTGAATATCACTTAAGCTATGTTTGGCAAGAGCCAGGCCCGGCACTGTAGCTAGAACGGCACTGTTCCAGCTACAGTGCCAATTGACACGTGGCAATAGAAATTGATTTTTTTATCTTAATTTTTAAAAAAAAAAAAAAAGAGGAGAACGCTTTAGTGGTTTTGTTTTAAAAATGGGGTGGTCTAAACCACCCCCACTCTGGACCACCCCCAAAATGCATCCGCTCCCTTTTGGCCAAGGTGGTCCGACCTCCCCTTGGCCACGGGTGGTCTGACCACCTCAGACGGCCGGGGTGGTTCACCAATCTCTCATTTTCAAAATGGTAGGTCCCACACCATTTGGCCAAGCTAACTGCCTCTTCCTCCTCTTTTTTTTTTTTTTTTTCTTTTTTTAATATTTTGATTTAAAAAAAAAATTAAGATAAAAAAAATCAATTTCTGCTGCCACGTGTCAGTTGGCACTGTAGCTGGAACAGCACTGTTCCAGCTACAGTGCCGGGCCTGGCTCTTGCCAAACATAGCTTTAGTTTTCTTATATTATTTCTTAATTATTTTATTTTGTTGGAAAGTTCCTGTTGCTTTTTTATTTTTTATTTTTTTGCATTACTGTTTAACTATTGAATTAATAACCAACTTTGTTTATTAGCTTAAATTTTTAAAATAAGCAATCATTTAGTATGCATATTAGAACAGATCGAGGTCCTTAACTATCAAAAGTAATTTGAATATGTAAAATTCATATGTGAGTCTCACATATTTAAAAATAAATTTATTAAAGAAAAAATAATACAAGACAATAAAAATAAATATTTTTATTGATTAAATTATTAAAATATTCTCCTTTTATTTATTTAAAATTTTAAAATAAGTGATGACATAATAGTTGTCGAATGCTGACTTAGTTTTGAATGAATATGGAATTTTCATCGGATGCCAAGAAAGACTTGAAGGATGACTATGAAAAGAAAAAACAAAAAGGAAAGACTTCTTGTTTATTAGTTGCAGCCACTATATATTTGCTTAATTAATTTGTCCAGTCTAGCTCCCGGCCGTCTCCCTTGCTCTCCTCGAGTTTATCAATATGAAAAGTAGTGTTTGCCTAATGTGTTTTCCAGTTTTTCAGGAGGAATCCAAACTCATACTGTTGTGCTTGTAATATAAGCTTTAGTTATGTGTAATTGGCAACGGCAAAAGAAAGGAATGAGGTTACCATCTTCTAATAATAATATATAGATAAGATTAGTATCATTGTAAACAATATTTCTCAAACGTACTCATAACTTTTTTTGAAATTGGCCTATTATGGTGTTTTCGTCCTTTCTTAAGACTCTTTTTAGGGCTATTTTAGATGATTTTAGTCCTTTTTAAAAATAACATGTGATTCCTCCATGTTTTTTTAATGAATTTTCTTTCAACTTTGTCTTATTATAAAAAATCATGTGAATCTTACAAGTAAATGGACAAATGACATTTTTATAGACTCGATTATTTGGGCATCTCGGTTGTTAAATTAACTAGATTCTTTGCTTAAAGATTATATTGTGTCCCGGAATCAGGATATCGAGGGGCAAGTTTTTCACGTTGAGGGGTTACGTATGTAGTTGATCATGACTCCCTGACGTGTCATGAAAAGTTTTTCACCTTTTCCTTTCGTCATATGTGACATTGTGAGATATGTGAGAGATCTGTTTGATCTACTTTCTTCCAATTACAACGGACAAAAGTCACTCAATCTAAACTCATCCAATCCAAAACGAGGAAGACTAATATTCATAAAAGATTTTAGCTTTTACATGCAAATCAGACCGCTCTAATTTTGATAGTTGCTGATTATCACACTTATTCTCGGTTCAGAGGCTGGTCCTGACGTCTTAGTACCTCTTTCCAACTTAGAAATTGTTTGTTTTGATCATTTCTTTTATGCTTTGTAAAGATATTTTTTTAACGGTTTAGATTTAATTCCAAAAAATTTAGAAATAAATCTAGATCCTTGAAATGTTACCAATTCTTTTTACCATATCTAAGTCAAATCCAATTTTTGGAATCTGGTTATCGTGTATTTATTTCTAAATTTAATGATTGTTGGATTAAATGACTGTTGAAGCAGCACCTTCATAAAGATTGTGGGGTCATGCGATACGTCTGACACCTTCTCTGAATTGATATTCAATTCTTATGTATATTTTCATATCTGTTGTATATGCAGAGAATTTCTGAATCTGGGTTTTCGGTTTTTTAAGATTTAGTTTGGAATACTAAGATTGTTGTGGAAGTGACATTTCTTGAAAATAGTTGATCATTCATTCTGTTAATGTCAATATTAATGGGTATTGCAAAGATAAAAATAACAAATTCATATTGGCTGGATTTTGCTTTTAATGTCAATCTTGTTCTTCTCTCAAGGAGTTCTAGATAAGAGAAGAAAAAGGAGAAGAAGAAGAAGAAGAAGAAGAAAAACTAGATTAATTGTTAGTGTTCGCTGAACTCGTCAATCCCTATATTACTTGATTTTGATAATGTACTTGTTTTGTGTTAGTTTATTATGCCTTATAATAAATCCAAAGATGCAACAACTCTCTGCATGCTATCTTCCTAGCACTTGCTATATGCTTACTATTTGCCCTTCAGCAGTTGGACACTGTGTTTCAATGAATTTTGCTATCATGTTGCTTAAGTACCACAATTTTGTATCGAATCTATGATAGATTCAGAAGATTGAATCTCCACACAATTATAATGTTTAATTGGTTTTTCCTGGCCAGGGTACTTTTCTATCAAGTAGATTTATGATAATATGGCATCAGCTGTGGAATTTCATTAATACGTTGAGCCCTAAGGACTGCATAGCAATAAGACTACAACTTACTAAGCTGCAAAGATGGCCTTGGCTTCTTCTGTAAAAGTGGTTCTGGGATCACTTGCTTTTGCAATCTTCTGGGTATTGGCGGTCTTCCCAGCCGTTCCTTTTCTACCAATTGGGAGGGATGCTGGGTCCCTCCTAGGTGCTATACTAATGGTAGTATTCCGAGTCCTAACTCCAGATCAAGCATATGCTGCAATTGAGCTACCAACCCTTGGTCTTCTCCTTGGGACAATGGTTGTCAGTGTCTATCTAAAAAAAGCAGACATGTTCAAGTACTTGGAAAATCTTCTCTCATGGAAGAGTAAAGGAGCAAAGGACTTACTTTGTCGAATCTGCCTGATTTCAGCCATTTCAAGTGCCCTTTTTACTATTGATACCTCTTGTGTGGTATTAACTGAATTTGTTTTAAAAATTGCAAGGAAAAATAATCTCCCGCCTGAACCTTTCCTTCTTGCCCTGGCCTCTAGTGCAAATATTGGGTCTTCAGCGACTCCAATTGGCAACCCCCAAAATTTGGTTATAGCTGTTCAGAGTAAGATATCTTTTGGGAGTTTTCTAAGTGGAATTCTCCCTGCAATGCTAGTGGGAGTCGTTGTCAATGCTCTAATTCTTCTATCCATGTATTGGAGGTCGTTATCAATTCAGAAGGATGAAACAGATGCAGCTGTAGATGTTGTTGAAGAGGAGGATGTGGATTCTCATCGCTTTTCACCAGCCATGATGTCACATATCACATCCTCGAATTCTCAGGAGTGGTACTCTAGATTGGAAACTATAAATGAGCATGGCTCTCCCAACGTGCATGGGAACATGGGTCATGTTGAGACCATTAGAAACCGGTTAAGTTCAAATGAGAATGAAATCCACAGGGTCCCTTGTGGCACGTTGGATTCTGCAAGGAATTCTAGTGCATCGAAAGAGTTGGAAGATGTTGTATCTTCTCCCAAAAGGGAGGAGATCATTCCTTCAAAGACTGTTGTTAGATCAATGGACAGACTAAGAGACGCACTTTCTATAGAGTCTTCAGAAGGAAAGGAAGATTTGACCATTAGATGGCAAAGGATGTTGTGGAAGTTGTGTGTTTACCTTATTACTATAGGAATGTTGATTGCTTTGCTCATGGGGCTGAATATGTCATGGACTACAATTACTGCTGCACTTGCTCTTGTGGTTCTTGATTTCAAGGAATCTAGGCCTTGCCTTGAAAAGGTATAATTTGCTAATTAACATGATGCTGCTCTTCTCCTTTTTCAATTAGTTTTCCCCTTTGTCTATCAATGGGACTTGAAAACTCTAAAGCATACCTTGTAGGAGATTATGAATTACACGGATGGCTTGTTGGAGAGTTTAAAATATCTTAAGTTGATTTCTCTTCTTTGCCAGGCCTCCTATTCGCTTTTGATTTTCTCTTGCGGAATGTTTATCACAGTAGATGGCTTTAACAAAACTGGAATCCCAAGTACTCTATGGGCCCTCATGGCGCCTTATGCACAGATTGATCATGCTAGCGGGATAGCAGTTCTTGCCATTGTCGTTCTTCTCTTGTCAAATTTGGCTTCAAGCGTACCAACTGGTATGTTGGTGTATTTCTTCCATGTCTTTTTCTATTATATGTCATCATTCTATTTCTTTTTTGGATCTATCTTATATATAAAATTAGCTTCCTAGAGTAACACCTGGCTGTAAAGTCTGTTTATGCAACTTTATGTTAGCAATTGCAAGAATGCCAAGAAATTGCTAGCATTACAGATTTGGAATGCATATGATCTGAACATTTTTTGGCATTTATGGTTTCTTAAGATTTCTGGATGCTATATATTTTGGTATGGTTTGGACTTTGAATACAGAATATGATCTCTTAGGCATGTCAAAGTATAAATAGTATGGGTTTTTTTCTTGTTCTCAAGCTTTCTTTTTGCACTTGAGACAACTTGATATTAATTGTTCTCATGCATGGTCAAATCTTAATCAAGTTGAGATTGCACCATCGTATACTGAACAGTTCTTTAAGTTTGAGAAGTATCTTTAACTTCCCTTTGTACAAAAGTTGGCACCCTCCTGGGTCATTTTCTCTCAATAAACTGCATCCCTCACCAGAAGAATAAATTTGATTTTTTCCATCCACATATCTCGGTAATCTAAAGTTCCTTTCCATCTACATCTCTAAGAAGATTTGTTTTTTCTTTCATATAAAAATAATCTAGGCTGCATTTAGATGTGGTTTAAATTACTTAATTGATATGAATTTTTGAGCTTTGAGGATTTTGCTCCAACACATGAGGATGAGGGTAGCTTATATATAAATCATGCTTATACTGTGTAGTTTTGTTGCTGGGAGGACGAGTGGCAGCATCGGCAGCTGTAATTTCTGCAGTTGATGAGAAGAAGGCATGGCTCATCTTAGCTTGGGTTAGCACGGTAGTTGGGAACCTCTCATTACTGGAATCAGCTGCATACTTAACAGTGTGTGAAGAGGCTCGCAGAGCTCCACGTCTTGGGTACACTTTATCTTTTTGGAGCCATCTCAAATTTGGACTCCCCTCGACCCTTATAGTCACTGTTATTGGTTTGATACTCATACGATGATCATATACGTTGTGTTGGTTTGACAAAACTTTTTAGATAATGTTTTTTGCCAAATGGTTGTTTAAGTAATATAAAGATGAAAATAGTTTTGAGTATTTTGGGCTTTTAATTATTTGTTATTACTTTTATTATTATTTTGTTAAAGAGCAAAAGGCAATTTTAAGTTTTTAACGTTGTAACAATACATGATCTAGAAAAAAAGTGTATAACTATAATGTTCTCTAAAAGCTGGCGAGGATGGTTTTAGATAGATGTCCACTGAAGAGAAGTATAAGGTAAATTGGGCATGTTTAGTACATAGCCTAATACACATGGAAGGAAGCTAGTGGCATATGAGACGTCAACGTCATGGGTTTCTCATGTGCAGGCAATAAGTTGGGGGCCATTTTTCCAATTGACCAAACTGGTGACCCAATTCCTCCTTCAATAGAAGATTTGGGCTTGGACTTGTTGATTCATTACATGTCCTTTTTCCATATCAACAGGAAAAGGGCCTTGTTGACCCAGGCTCAAGTCAAGAGACAGGATGACCTGGATCAATAATTAAAAATAGACTGTTTTAAAAACTATAAGAATCTCCTGTAATTTTTATTTTTATTATTTTTTTTATTTTTTATACATTTCCACACAAGAGAGAGGTGGATAATTCGAACTAGTGACTTCTACTTCATAAGGCATGGTCTCCAGTCAATTAAGCTATCAATTGGAGACAAAATCTCCAATAATTTTGTTTTACAATACTTGAGCCAAATTATCATCAAAATCAAAATATTTGACAACAATGCTTCTTCTTTATTCATTTCATAAAAATATAGTATATTACTTTAACAAAACAATATCATAAATATAATGAGAAATTTATTCCATCCAAATTTGATCAATGCTTTGTTTAAACTCATTGAATGTCACCGTCCCAATTAGTTTCCATATCTGCAGAATGCAGTTCTCTATAATCTCAACATAAAGTCATCAATTATTTGTAAAATAATAAGGATCCTCTCAATTTTATTTGAAATTGAGAGTATCTAGTTAATTAGTGTATTTTAGAGGGGTAAAATTGTCTAAAAAATTAAAATGACAATTTTACTCCTCTAAAAAATACTAACAAAAATTGTGACAATGTGACAATGTGACAATGTCCCCCTCAAACTACCAAAAATTGTCAATGTTCCCCCTAATGACGAAACTACCCTTAATAAAATAAAAACAAAAAATACTAAAACTTCTAGAAAAAACCTAAAACTAATTAAAAAATATCCAAAGCGTAGAAAATTAAAAATTAAAAAAAAAATCCTTTTTATAACAAAAAAATTAAAATTTTGGATTTTTTTTTTTTTTTGTTATAAAAATTTCGTTTTTTATTTTGTTTTATAAATTTTTTAAAATAAAAGTTTCCGTTTTAAAATATATATATATATATATTCGGTTTTTTAAAAAAAATATTCTTATAAAAAATTAAAAAATTTTGTTTAAAAACTAAATTTTTTTTTTTAAAAAAAAAATTGTTCTTTTGAAATTAAATTTTTTTTTAAAAAAAAAATTTAATTAATTTATAAGGGTATTTTTGTCTTATTAAGAAATATATAGGGGCATTTTGATCTTTTTGTTAGTCATGGAGGATATTGACAATGCTTTAGTAATTTAAGAGGGACATTGTCACAATTAAAAATTTGAGGGGGACCTTATCAATTAAGTTGTAATTTGAGGAGGTTATGTTGACTTTACCCTATTTTTTTCTTCGTCGTACGTATGTGATATCTTGATGGTCTAAAGAATTGTAAAGGATCCTCCTCATCCTGATGGTCTAAAAAGATCACCATTTGAATAGTTTAGATTTTATTCCAATGAAAATCAAAATAATTGCTTATATATTTGTTGAGTTGGATTAATTTGTCAGACGATGTCAAATGGTCTTTGTTTTGTTTCGTTCTGAAATGGGTCGTCCGAGCGCCATCAAATTACTTCTTTTATAAAGATAAATGGATTTGTTTGGCACTGGTATGTTATTGTTAAGTGATAGGAGCATATTAGTATAGTAAAAATTGATTGTTGTGAAAATAAAAAAATTAAAAATATTTGATATGAAAAAATTAAAAAAAAAAAAAAATTATTTTGTAGTTATTTTTTTATTTAAATAATAATAAAAAGTTATCAATATTATATAAAAAAATAAAAATATTAAGAGTTTGAAAGCATGAATAGTAAGGTTATGTTTGGCAAGTGAATGGAATTAGGAAGTAGATTGGTACAGTAACAGATTTGATTGATGTGAGAGAAAAAAATAAGAATATTTTATATAAAAAAAATAAAATATTTTATTTTATAATAATTTTTTTATTTAAATAATAATAAAAAATAATTAATTCAATATAAAAAATAAAAATATTGAGATAAACTTTAAGAGAAACAGTATAAAAATATTTTTTAAATTGTGAGTCATGCTACTTTTCTTCATCCAGCCTCTTACCAAACATAACCCAAGTGCAGTAGCACTGCCAGTTTGGTTGAGGAACATTAATGAGGCATCTTGTCCTTCAACTATTACGCAAGTTGTATGACTTCAGCCACAATGACGCGTGGTAAATAGTTTGAAATCTCAATCAAGGGGTGTCTAGAGTAATGCTATTCAGAAGCATTCCATGCGCACCCTGTCCGCAAAAGGGCTGGTTAACCCAGTTTTAATAAAAAATAAAAAATTAAAAAAAAAACTGATTTTTATCAGTTTTATTTTTAGCGCCGACCCGAACCGCCGGCGACGCCCACCTACTCACGGAAACAACTCGAAATCCGGCAACACCCACGCACAAGCTCATGAAAGCCTCAACTTTTTCTATTGTAGCTCATGAAAGTCTGTATTTCTGTGTCTTTTTTTTTTTTTTTACCTTATATATTGTTAGAGTATATTTGAATGACCCTAAAGTTAGGGTCATTCAAATATACTCTAACATATATGAGTGCTGTTTTCTTGGATATGTCATGGAAGTGTTAGTTTCAGATATCTAAATATGAGTTCCATGTGTTTGTGAAAAAATCTGAGATATATATTTAATTTTAGAAACCTGCAAATTGTTTCTGAGATCTAAGTTTCATGTTTAACTCCATTGTTTTAATTTACTTTTCTTGTGTTTTCTGTTTAGGCAAAAAAATTATTTGATCTAAATTTATTTTTTATCTTGCAGAAACCTGCAGATGGTAAGTTTTTTTAGCGGGCTAATAACGAAATGTGCACTTACCAAAGAAGAATGCGTGCTGAAATGAAACAGACTACACAACACAGGAGAAGGTTCAAGCTAGGCACACATGGACTTGGTTGTTGATATCAAAACACTTGGCTTGCACTCAGGCTTCAAGTAGTTGATAGCTGATACATTTGTAGTGTAATGTTAAATTTTTCATTCCTAATCCAATCAGTAGGTGGTGCTTTTGGATGTGGTTTGTGAATTTTGTTTATAGACAAACATGTGTCCAAATAAGAACTTGCTGTAGCACATGAGATGCAGGCCTAAAGGATTTTCAAGGAGAAAATGTTGTGCGATCTATTATGATCTATTATAAGCTCAAAGCTCTATTTAACTTGTTATGTGATTTTCATTTTTTTTTTATTTTTCTTCTTGGACATACATGCAATGGATGCATTTCTCCAGTACAGTAGCTACTTGTATTCTATTATGTAGCAAACGACTTCTAAATGTGGTTAGAATGAATGACTGTTTTTGGCAAGGTTTACTATATTCATCTACTGGAGATAATGCTCAATTTTTTTTTTATCCTACTGTATTTCGGAAAATGGCACACCAGAAATGACCATCTCTAGCTCCATTCACTTATTTGCAATTGCAAATCTGACATCCTTTGCAATGTTGAATATATATACATATATATATATGGAGAAGGAAATATTTCCATTTCATTTGAAATAAAGAGTAGAGCCGGTTCCTTATTCAAGTAAAACAAAACCAATTTGACAATAAGATTTGATTTCTATATTCAAACAATTTTCATTTCTGTCAATATCCACCTAATATGCCAAGTTAACAATATGGATACTTAGCTTGAAAAAGAAAAGAAACAGGAAAAATCTAAACAACACTTGGTTCAACTTGAGCCAATTGATATTTACACAATAATTTTACATTGGAAGTGTCTTAAACATCTCAATATGGGTCACATTAGGATAATCTAAACTACAAATACATATTCACTTCTTCTTCTCCTTAGTAAGAAACTTCTAGGCTGTGGCAACTGTAGGTTATGTACTACCTTGAGGGAGCAAAGAGGATCAAGTAACTTGTGGCTTGATCCCAACCCTCTTCAGCATTGCATTAATCGTATCCTAGTATTGGACCTGGGCAATTGGGCCTTAACCTGCTGAGAATGAAGCAACAGAGCAATAGTCAGGGCTGAAATGATCAAATAGTGTTGGGGGGCAACGACTTCACAATCAAGAATATCATGTATTGCATCTTCCTGCATATTGTAAAATCAAACATTCTTCTCACCGTGATCCCTTTGCAAAGTGGAACTCCAATGTGAATAATGTGGGCAGCAATCAAGAACTACATTGCTATATGCCCATACCTTCAATTTTCCTACCTCGAAGATGTACAAAATGGTAAATCACGTAAACAGTATAGTAGATTCTAACCATTTTTAAGGTGCTCTGGCATAAACCCAGGCATGCCAGAGCCATCACGGCATTAGATGGTCATTTTCTAGTCGCAGAGAATTAAAGTAAAACTTTGGAGCACAAAAATCTGGTAGAAGATTTTTGCTTTTGGACTTTCTGTTTGGCTATTGTTTCCTCGTTGGGATTTTGGATTTGTGGTTGTTGTTTTACATATTTGTTTGTGTAGTTGATGTGTTTGATGATTTGCCTGTATTTTTTACTTTTGGGTTTTTGGTGATTCGCTGGAGCTCCGAAAACAACACCACAGGCCCATGGTTCGCTGGAGCTCCGAAAACAACCAGAACCATTGGCTCCAAAACAACACCACAGGCCCGAATGAAGAAGGAAAGCTGTCGAAAGTTTTGAGCTCCAAAAACAAATCTGGTTTTGTTTTCTCGCTCTTTTCATTCTCCCGTTCTTCGCCATTGCAGAACAGGCGAGCAGCCATGAAATAGAATAAAAACATTGAGATATGGGTAAGATTTACCGGAAGATAGAAGGCGAGAGAGAAGCAGAGCCGGTAGAGTTGTAGCCCCGTCAGATCTGGCTGCCGGATACATGGCGGCGGTGGTGGTCGGTAGCGCTTCGTAGCCACTGTATGGTGTGGCCGGCGGTGGTGGATGGTGGTGGCAGCCAGTTGCGGTGGTGGGTGGGAGAAATTGAGAGAGAGAGAGAGAGAGAGAGAGAGAGGGGGACGTGGGACGTGGGAAGATGAAAAATGAAAATGAAATCTCCTGCCGCGCGCTTTCAGCGTTTTTTTTATTTTATTTTTTATTTTTTTATTAAAAGGCTGGTTAACTCAGGTTGGGTTAACCAGCCCTTTTGCGGACAGGGTGCGCATGAAATGCTGCTGAATAGCATTACTCGGGGTGCCTATGGTAAATAGTTTGAAAAGGGAAAAAAAAAAAAAATCCTTTATCTCAATCAAGGAGTGTGTACGATACATAGAAGGGGGAGCTCAAGGGCGAGACCAGCTTTGCTTGTCCAAAGCTGGTTTCGCTCGCTCGGTTGCTCTCGACTTTATAAGGTTCAATTCACTCTTTATATTAATACTCATTTTCTCTTTCTATTTTTTGGATGAATGAGTACAGTTTATTATTATCAAGAAGTCAAATCTAAGCTTGTGTATGAAAAGGCTCCTGTACCGTCTCTCTCCTAGCCTAAGAGAAAACCAGACTCCAACCTTGCTTCCGCCTGGGAGGAGCTCCGTTTTTCCCTCTTTCCCTCTCTTGATGTTGCTTCTTTTTGTTGCTGTTTTGCCAGAGTTAGATCCCCTCTATGCTATTTCATTCTTTATGAATTTTTAAAAAAAAATTACAAAAATTTACTCGTCAGATTCTTTACCTTTAAGGCTTTAATTAAACTTCAAGGTTGTTCTAGCATTTTTCAATACATAAGAAGTCACTTTTAGTTCCTATATATTATTTTAATATATACATTTTTTTTTTTACTTTTTTATCTTTTATATATTTTTTTTTACTTTAATTAAGGATTGTGTTGGGGTTTGAAAGGGTAGCTCAATCGGCTGGAAACCATACTTCATGAAACGAAGATCGCTAGTTTGAATTCTTCTCTTCCCTCTTGTGTGGACGTGTCAAAAAAAAAAAAAAATGATCGTGTTAGAATTTTGCGAAAAAGTGAAGGTAGGTAAGAAACTTATATTTTGTAAAGAAATCATATTGTAAGAATATAGGAAAAAGTAATGGAAGGTATTATGAAATATATTTCATAGGAAGTAAAAAGTAGTTTTGTGCCATAAACTTAAGAAATAATAAAAGAAATGAAAGATAGTATGAAATATATTTTTATATGGAAGCAAAATGTAGTTTTGTGCCATATTCTTTAATATGAAGAAGAACTGATTTATTTATTTAGTTTTTTTTTTTTTTCCTATTCACGATAGGGAAAGGGAAAAGAGGAACTCACGAATTTACCCCCCCTTTTTTTTTTGTGAAAAATATGAAACTTTCATTGATAAAATTTCATAAGCATAAAGCTCTTACATCATAGAGCATACAATTCTAAAAAATTATAACCAAAAGCTATGAAAATTACAAAGTCTTAAAAATGATTTTAAGCTTCTGTTAATCCATATACAATTACATTTAAGGAATTGCTCTACTTTGTACAGATTAAATCTAGAACATGAGTATCTCAATTACAAAACAAAAATAAGGGTTAATAACTTTTTTGGTACTTGAGTTTTTATTTTTTCTTTCCTAAGTTTTAAAACAGTATAAATCTAGTACCCAACCTATAGGAAAAGATAGAATTACTACCTTTGTTAATTCCATCAGTTCCAATTAACGGAATTTTCACGTTTAATACGCCACGTGTCCAAAAAAATTAAAAATAAATAATAAAAATAAAATAATAATTAAAAAAAAAAAAAAACTAAACCTGAAAAAAAAAAAAAAAAAAAAAAAAGTAAAAATTTTATGGTGTGCGTCAACCCCACCACAGTTTCCATCTGCTGTACGGTGCAAAGGGAAGTGAAGCAGTAGAACAGGACCAGACCCATATGAAATTCTATTCTCTCTCCAACCAAATTTATGGTCTATCTCCCTGAATTTGCCACCCCCAGTCATTGCTTCTGTTGGGCCTTCAATTCCCATTTGCAAATCCATACACTCTCTCTCTCCACTACTTTCTCAACACCAAACCGTAGATCGTTGTCCCCACAAAGCAAAGCCACAGCATTGAGCGAGACGAAGCTGATGTTACTAATCTCAAAGGCACCACAATACGCCGAATCCAGTCCTGGGAAATTGCCAGGGACCTAATTAACCATTTTCACATTCAACCCTCTACAATCTCCGACGTCCCTGTCACCGAGAATGACATGATAAGGAAGACCCAGAAACGGGCCTAACAGTCCCTGAAACTGGTGGACCACAGAAACCCATTTCCCTCTTGTTAACTCTGAACCTCTTGCCGAAACATCTCCCAAAACTAACAGCATATCAGGCCTAACACTTTCGAACGATTTCTGGTGAGCATATTAGCAAATTTCAGAAATCAATACATCAATTTCAAAGAAGAAAAATCAACAAGAAAAGCTTGGAACTAGTCTTTGAAATTACCCGAAATAACTTGGACATGTAATAGTGTCTGAAATAAAAATAAATTCTTAGCAGCTCGACAACACATTATTTCCCTTGTTTTCTAGGCAACCACGTGTTTTTTTTTTATTATATTTTTTAATTTTAATTATTTTTACTTTTTAGGACATGTGGCGTATTATGGGAGTTACACGTGGAAATTCCGTTAAGTAAGACTAATGGAATTAATGGAGGTATTAATTTTGTCTTTTCCCATAGGTTGAGTACCAGATTTGTCATGTTTTAAAACTTTGGGGAAAAAAAATAAAAAAGTGAAAACTGAGGTACCAAAAAAGTTATTAACCCCAAAAATAAATAAATAAAAAACAACAAGAAATTAACTAAGAATCCAACCATGAGAGTTAAGCACCCACATTGATCTACTTCATCCCCAACCCGAAGTCCAGGACAACAAATCCATCTCAACCCGAAGGCCAGGGCAAACAAAATGAAAAACAAAAACAAAAACCCCACAAGCAGCAGCGGAGGAGCACGACATCGTAGACATCCCTTCGAAAGACACGCTTTGAGTGAAGAAGACGATCAAATTTAAGGTTGAAACGACTAGATCTGGATATAGATCTACATCTAGATCTACTTATTAAATCCAAAGCAACCTGTTAGAAATGGAGACCGATGAAGCCTACAGAGAAGATACTGAACACTGGTACCATAAAAAGGGAGGAAGGAACATCTAGAGAAAAGGTAGAGCCCCTCTCTCTAGAAACCCTTTTTTTTAGGGGTGCAAAGGCGGTTACGGTTAGCGGTTAGTGGCAATAACCGCTAACCGTAACCGCCCTAGCGGTTAGTAAATTTCACTAACCGCAACCGCGAACCGCCTAGCGGTTAACGGTTAGCGGTTAGTGGCCGGTTAGCGGTTAGTGAAATAGATAACCGCCCGCTAACCGCTTTTTTAAAATTGGGCTTTTTTTTGGGCTTTTTGGGCTTATTTTTTTGGGCTTTTTTTACCCTCATTTTTTTTTCTTGTATTTTTAATATCTTCTTGGGCCCAATTGCTATAAATATTTGAATTGTCATTGGATCATATGATTAAGTGTTAATCTTATAAACTTACAAACAAACAAAAATACTTCAATTGTAGTTATAAGTAACACATTGTTTAATCCAATGTCAATTACTTAATTTGATATTATATGAATCACATTGTCATTGTCATTGTACATGAATAATTGATTAAGTATTGGAATTGTAATTAGATCATATAGTTAAATATTTATCTTATACATTTATATTATTCAATATGCATATAATATAACTATAAGCAATTATATATATATATATATATATATATAAAATTCAAAATTGTTCAAAATTGTTAATTTTCTTTTTTTTGTTTCTTTCAAAAAATGGTTAAATTTCTTTTTTCTAAAAAATGTTCAAAAAATACATTAATACTTCAATTGTGATTATAAGTAACACATTGTTGAATCTAATGTCAATTACTTAATTTGATATTATATAATCATATAGTCTCATTAAATTATATCATATGATTCATATGATTAATTATTTAAATTCTTATCATATTTACTTATAATCTTTTTTCTTTTAATTGAACTTAATATCTAATGGTAAATGGTAATGTTCAAACTCCTAAATCCTAAATTCCTAAAGTATCTAATAATGCTTTAATTAAATTGTAGACTTGTAGTTATAAGTAACATATTGTTTAATTCAATTGAATCAATTGTGATTATCATTGTACATGAATCATATGATTAACTTATAGACTTATGACTTATGAGTTATGTCATATTATATATGTATTATTTATTATTATATAATCATATGATTTAATGATCAAGTCATCATGTGATATAATCATATCAATTATAGTGATAATATATAAATTACTAAAATTATAATGATAATACATTAGTACTTAAATTATGTTTATAAGTAACACATTGGTCATTGTTTAATCCAATGTCAATTATTTAATTTGATATTATACGAATCATATCATCATTGTACATTAATAATATGATTCACTTGAAGTCTTGAATAAAATATTTGAATTGTCATTGAATCATATGATTAACTATTGATATTATACATTTATATTATTCATATACATATGTAGACTTATATAGACTTATAGGTTTATAATATACATTGGAAATAAGTCTCTAGATATTTAATTGTTGTATTAGTATGAATTGGTATACTTATGAGTTATGTCATATTATATATGTATAATTTTTTATTATATAATCAAATGATTTAATAATCAATCTCATGTGATATAATCATATAAATTATAGTGATAATATATTAATACTCAAATTGTGATTTAACTATTTTTTAAAAAAAAATTGTGATTTAATGATCAAGTGATTATATGATATAATCATATAAATTATAGTGATAATATATTAATACTCAAATTGTGATTTAATTATTTTTTTTAAAAAATTGTGATTTAATGATCAAGTGATTATGTTATATGTATAAATATTTTTATAATTATAATTATAAAAATATATTATATAAAAAGACGGTTAGCGGTTAGCGGTTACGGTTAGTAGACCCAATAACCGCTAACCGCTAACCGCTAGGCGGTTATGGCGGTTAGGCGGTTAGCGGTTAATGCGGTTAGACGGTTAGGCGGTTAGGCGGTTGGCGGTTATAGCGGTTAGCGGTTAGCGGGCGGTTAAAAACCGCCCGCCTTTGCACCCCTACTTTTTTTTCTAAACTCACGTATTTACTTTTAATCAACTAGCTAGTAAAGTATATATACTCAAAGTTCGATTTTTTACTTTTTATCTTTTCATTTTTTTTTTTAAAGTTTTATTTCTCAACTTCCGGCATGCTATATATTACGATGTTTGATAATGGTTTTTTTAATAATATATATTTTTAATTTTGGGTTTCCTTTTACCAATTAAATATCCATCTAATATCTGGCATTTTTTTTCTTGGTCTTACAATTTCTATTGAAATTGGTAAAATTAATTTTTTTAAAAAATCTTTGTTTCTTCATTATCATGTACTTATGTTGCAGAGTTTTACAGTGAATTATTTTTGCTTCTTCCCTGAAAAAATTCCTATGGTGCACTATATGGGGAGGTTGCACTTAGAATAGATAAAACATGGTGTATCGTCTAATCAATTTTTCATTTTTTAGGAACCAAAATTCAGCCTTTTGTGGCAATAAAAGAAGTTCGTGGGTCATTGATAATTCGGAGGTCAGTTATGAGTCAACGCGGGCGTCGGCCAGAGAATAGGGAGAGGTTGGCATCTTCTTCTTCCAATGTGCTAACTATAGTTGCCTCTACATGATTGATATGGCAATTAACATTGTAATTTGTAAATATTTTTCACTGATTCTGTATGACTGAAGGCACCATTATGGCATCTTACGAAGTATATAAATTTTTACTTAATTAACTTACTTTGTAACAACTAAAAGTTTGACCTATCCACGCTTATCATGCAATTTTTTTCCACGTAAATTGAGTATATATATATATATATATATATATATATATATATATATGTGTGTGTGTGAATATAAAATGATGAAGTTTTACATTGGAAATATGTAAAAAGTGTGAGTAGTTCATATAGCATAGTGGAGCCCAAATTCATAGACTTAAACTTTTGGATTGTGTAGTGTCTTAATATACTTTATTATTGGCTCGCTAAAAAGACTTATTAAGGTATCAATCTGCCTAACAATTAATTAGGTGATTTTTTGCTAGTATTAATTATCAGTTAAATCTACTGTTTTTTTTTCTTTACCAAATGGCACTTACCACATCAATAACATGAGTTTGTAAGAGAGTTATATATAGTAAGCCAAAAGGCAAATACTAACATATTAACAAATTGAGTAATATTGCTACATATAGTATAGTCTCACTTTCGCTAGTATTAGTCTCACTTTTTTAAAATTATCATTAAATTTGTAATGAATATTTAATTTGATTTTAATCTAATGGTAATTTTAAAAATCATCTTTGAATGTGAAGAAATTGGCTCTATCTTTGTGAAGAAATTGGTGTGAAGAAATTGGTCTTATAAAAGTCATCTTTTAGCGTGAAGAAATTGGTGTAAAAAAATAAAAGTATGTGTAACGTTACTCTAACAAATTTTCACGCTTTCATGCAGCGGGGCTCTATGTTTTTTATATTGTAAGCACACCTAAGATTATAGGATCTAACACATTCTATTTGGTCCCACTATCACTACATGAGTTTTAAGAAATTAAGAAAATGATATAAAAATATTAACATGGTTTTTTGCTTGTTATGTTCGATCTGCTCAGGAAGTCGGATAGTGAGAAGCAATTAGGTTCCTAGGATGATGGAGTTGATTTAGGAGGAAACAAAACAAATCTTGACCCAGCGAGGCGGCTCATTTTTAAGTGGCATGCGATGTTTGTAGTGTCTTGCGTGATTGCAGTATCAGTGGACCCTTTGTTATTTTCCCTTCCTGTCATCAACCAAGCTAACAAGTATGTTGCGTTAGACAGAAGATTAAAGATCACAACTATTTGTTTGCGATCGGTCTTCGATATGATTTATTTTGTGAATATCATTTTGGAATTTGTTTGTCCTTATATAGACAAGGACGCTTGCCGTATATCTGGACGAACTGAGATTGTTACAAATGCTCAATTAATAGCAAAGAGGTACTTGATGACGTACTTCGCAATTGACATCCTCGCTATTCTTCAATCCCACAGGTATTAGGGAATTTTATTTTTCTTCCTAAAAGAACTGTTTTTTGTGAATATATCCCTAAACCATTACTTATTTTGTACTTAAACCTTTAGACTTTAAAAAGTGATATTAGGGTCTCCCATATTACCACCATATATCAAATTAGGTACTTTTACATTTGTCTTCCCAAAATACCCTTAAATTTATTAAAGATAGCCATTTGAACATTTAAAATTATTTAAAAAAAAAAAAAAACTAAAAACACCAAAAAGGGATGACCCTTTACTTAGCCCTCTTATTATTATTATTTTTTTTTCAAATGATTATTTTTAGATTTTATTTATTAATAACTTCAAATGTATTTTGGAGAGGAAAATACAAAAATGTATAATTTGACACACAATGGTATATTATGCGAGAATAATTGTACGTAAAATTGGTGATTGATTGGAGGGCTAAAGAATATTTTCCCTTTTTTTTTTTTTTTTTTGTCAAGTGTACGTAGCTGCAATGTATGAAGATATATATATATACGTGGATTCATTCCCACTGAGTTACACATCGATCCTATATATGTTGTTTGAACAAACAATGTCATACATGCATAAGTAGTAGATCTTACGCATGCTGCTCGTTGTAATTTGTCCAGGTTTTAGTTCCAATTATATTTTCAAAAATGAGAAGCTCAAAATTTTTGGACGCAAGGAGGTTCCTAAACGCCTTTGTTATGTTGCAATATGTGCCAAGAGTTCTCCGAATCTACCTATCATGGAGGAATCTTATCGAAAGTTCCAGAGAACTTGCCCGAAGAGTATGGATTAAAGCTGCATTTTATATTTTTCTATACATCCTTATCAGCCATGTAAGATTATTGATTAACCCATCTTTATTTTTTTTCTCAGTCTTTCGTCGGATTTCTTCTTAAAACTTTACATTTCAAATGAAAATAATATACTTCGATAATTAATCACAAGCATACATTGTGAATATTTTTCTATTGTGCTCATTCTTTTTTTATCCAGGTATAATTGTAACTTATGCTTACTTAATGGTAATGACTAGTTGACTTTTGTAATTCGGGTATAAAGAGCCCAAAAAAATGTATATATATATATATATATATATGGGGATTATCTAGAAAATAATCAGCTGAATTCTTTTCTTCTCAAACTTGCTGGTCTTTTAGGTATTTGGTGCCGTTTGGTACTCTTTCTCTATCAAACGAGAGATGGTTTGCTGGCACATAACTTGTGAAAATCATATTGGATGCACACCAAGTTCTTTTAAATGTGGTCGCAATTTAGGAAATTACACATTTTTAGATGATGATTGTCCTGTACAATCATCAAATACAACACTTGTTGACTTTGGAATATATCTTGAAGCCCTTCAATCTGGTACTATCTCGTCCACAAATATTCTTCCAAAGATCATGCACTGTTTTTGGTGGGGCCTCCGAAATTTGAGGTTTGCACATATTGAACTCTTTGTCGCTCCATAATAGTTGGTTATTATCAATAAGCATATAATGTTACACATTGATTTAGGTTATTATCTTATACATTATATATAATTCTCCAATCTTGCAGTTCTGTCGGTCAAAACCTTCAAACAAATACCTATTTCTGGGAAAACTGCTTCTCAGCTAATATTTCGATCTTTTTTGTACTTCATCGGTACCGTGCAGGTTGTGCTCGTCATTTTTATTTTTATTTTTTTAAGATTCAGTCCTCTTATTCATATAATTATGCATGTGAGCGTTAGATCAGATGGTCTCTGTATGCATAGAAGGACACAACATGCACTTGCTGTGAGTGGACAAAGAATCCGACGTGGTCGCCAAATCTGAAATCTGTATCTAGAGTCTAGACTATATGGCTGCAAGATCTGTAATGACCACTGTGTGGCTCCCAGATCTGTCTCTGTGGTCATTGACTTTCAAGCCATATCACTAGTGTCAGCTCAGCTTAGCATTCCTTGGAGAAGGACCCTCTCCATTTGATTGTGATTCATTTAGTTGATTTAGTTGTTTTAAGAGGATATGTTTGTTAAAAAAAATAAAATGATAAAATTGTCCCATAAAAATAATTAACTTGTTTCTCTCAATTTCATTTGAAATTGAGAGATCCAAGTACGCATTCCATAGGGGAGGAGCATTTAATTATTTATAATTTATTCTCTTAAGAAAGACACTGCTACGACTATAACTTCATTGCTTACCATGTGCAAGCTGTTACAAGCAGGCCATAAGGCACGAGCTAGCAAAAAGTGTTCGGCCTTATCGATTGGGAAAGTGTATTAGAATTTTATTTTTTATTTTTTAGCTTAGACAATGTAATTTGTGTTCCTTCTATTTTTCCAAAGGCTAATAAGAGTTTAAAGTTTTCTACATAGACTAATTTTTGTGCAGAAATATTGTAGATTCAAAAATTTCTGAAATTCAACAAAAGATTTATTAATTACTAATTTTGATAGTTAAATTTTTTTAAAACATTACAATCTTAATTATTAGAAGGTCAATCGTATATTTTAGTATTAAAATATTATTATAAATAATTAAATTCATCATTTTTTTTTACAATTTGATAAACCGAACTTGTTGGGTGATAGACATACATGCAGATAGCAACTGAGAAGTCGGAGAAGATTACACAAAATATGAAACATAAAGAATTAGACATAAAGTTATGGATGTCTAGAAACAAGCTTCCTGATGAAATGAAAGAGCGGATCATCTCTTGTATACAGCACTGACTGAAAGAAAATAAAGATTTTGATACGGAGAAACCGATCCCTCATCTTTCTAATATAAATCTTGCAAAGGAGATTAAGCGCCATCTTTGCCTACCCCTGCTAAAAGAAGTGAGTCTTCTTCTTCTTCTTTTTTTCTTTTAAGCTTTTGAAAATATATATATATATATATTTTCTTTGGGAGAATGTAATAAAAAATAAAAAGTTGGAAATGTGTAAATATAGTATAAAAATGGATAAACAATACGACTTTAAAGAATTGAATTGATATTTAAGGTGTTGTTGTTCATTGTTAGAATATTATGAATCCTCTCTTTGCTTGGTCCTTACTCTTGGCTTGGTTGCTAAGTTAATTTCCTTATTATTGTAAATATGCCGATTTTATATTATTTTGTAATTATTGTATTTCCTCTCTTTTAGGGCATCATTCAACTCTAAATAGATCATTCCATTGTACAATTGAAAACACATCAAAAATACAAATTTCTTCTCTACAATTATCTTTCTGTTGTCCTTTTCATGATCCAAAAACCCCATTTTAGCATTCATGTTGAAGACCGTTGTCAGTACTCTTTGCTTTGAAGAGAGTAAACTAATGTCGATGATGGAAGTGGCTTAATTGGCCATTGCAAGTTGTTTTAGTGCTTGATGTTGAATATTATCCATACACACTCGTATAATCATTTCTATATTAGACTTATTCTCGTTGTTTGCAATCTAGGTGCAAAGCCTTAATAATGAAAGTGAATATCTACTGCGATTGATCTGCGAATCTCTCAAGCTATTGTACTACAATGAGGAGAGCTACATTCTCCGAGAAGGAGAACCACTTACTGCGATGTTTTTCATCACGCAAGGCAGTGTATGTTGCTTCAAAACCAGTAATGGTGAGAATGGTGAGGGAATCGTCCCAGAGTGTACCAAGATCAATTATTGTTTTAAGGAAGAAACTACCACAACTATAACTTCATTAATTGGTTATTTGTGCAAGCTGTGTTTTATTTTTTATTTTTAAAGTTTAGACTATGTAATTTTTGTTATTTATATTTTTGGAAAGGTTAATTAGACTTGAAAGTTTTCTACATAGACTAATTTTTTATTAGGTCTTTGTAGATTCAAAAATTTATGAAATTCGACAACATCCATTTTTAATTAGAAATTTTGATCACTATAAAGTTTTGTTGTTTTCTTTTTAACAATGGCTAATTTAAGATGTATCACAGACGTTAGTATAATAGAATAGTAAACGAACTCTAAAATACTCATGTAAGTAAACCAACTCTAAGACTGCTTTGAATGCTTACCACTCTAGGTGGTTTGTATTGATATTTATAATAATACAAGTATTCTAGTTATACTTGAACTAGGATACAAAGAGATAAGAGATAACTAATACTAAGAGATAAGAGATAAGAAGAGATAAGAGATAATTACAGGGATGAATTCTAATTACATATAATAACCTCTTGGGTTTATCTACAGTTTGTTATTATCTTAAGTGTGAGAGTTCTATACTATTATGTGTTCTAACAGATAGTGATAGAATGGATGTGTAATATGTAACATAAGTCATTAGTATAAATTATTAAATTCATCATTTTTCTCTAATTTGATAAACCAAACTTGTATAATAGACATACATACAGATGGCAATCTAGAAGTCGGAAACGGAAGCTAAGAAGTTAAAAATGGCAGCTGAGAATTTAAAAATGTTAAAAATTATAAAAATGGAAGCTATGAAGTCGAAGGCAATTAAACGCAATATGAGACCCATAGAATTTTGGATAGCTAGAAACCAGCTCCCTTCTGACATGACAGGGCGGATCATCTCCTACATACAGCACAGAATGGAACAGAATAAAGATTTTGTTATGGAGAAACCGATCCCTCAACCTTCCAATTATCTTACAAAGGAGATCAAGCGTCATTTTTGCTTACTCATGCTAAGAAAAGTGAGCAATTTTTATTTTCTTTTAAGCTTTCGGCCATTGTCAATGACAGAAATGGCCTTGGCCATTGCAATGTTAGAGTATATATTTGAATGACCCTAAAGTTAGGAATTTGATTATAATTGATGAAGATTAGATTAGTTTAATTTAGGGATTTGATTATGATTTGATCACCCTAAATTAGGGATTTAATTAAGATTACATTTATGTGTAAGCTCTATAAATAGAGCATTCTGTATTGTGAACAATTCATTCAATAAGAGCTTAATGTAGCTCTATGGGCTTTATCTGTGGATGTAGGTCGTTGACCGAACTACGTTAAAATATGAATTCTATCATGATATCAGAGCTGTTGGCTAACGCCAAAATTCGATCATAACTATCCTGTGGATTTCATTTCTTTTTGCCTATCATGATTCTTTCATTCATTTCTTTTTGCCTATCATGATTCTTCTCTTGCTCTGCTCACAAATTTTCAAGGTGAAGTTAGTTTGATTTACATCCAGTTCTTCTTTGACCCTGTTGGCTTTGCTTGTTCCCTGCAAGATCGTGTTCCAGCCTAAACAACCCACACAGCAAGTGTGACAATGAGCCTTTGGTGGGTGATGTAGTGAGAATTTTTTGCAAAGATCGACATCTTGAAGGCAATAAGGGATTCAAAGAGCATCCACAAATCGATGGGGCAATTGGGTGAATTTTTATTGAGTGATTTGGTAGTAGATTGTTCATTCTATTATTGTATATCAAAAAAAAAAAAAAAAAATGTATGTTGCTGATGCAATGCATGAGAGAAAACAAAACCAGAAAAACAAAAAAAAAAAGGAATGAAAATGAATGAAAAAAAAAAAAAAAAACAAACAAACAAAACAAAACAAAAAAGAATGAAAATGAATGAAAAAAAAAAAGAAAAAAAAAAAAAAAGGCCAAGTTGCCCATCAAAAGATGCAAAGTTGCCCATCCATTGGCCCATAGTTGGCCTATTTTTGCTCGGCTTTGTGGTATTGGTTAAAACTCAGGGCATTTCAGCCCATAGTTGGCTCTCACTTCAGCCTAAAGTTGGCTCTCCTTTTATTTGGCTACGTGGTATTGTTTAAAACCCAAGCCTACTTTAGCTCATAGTTGGCTCTCATTTTAGCTCAAAGTTGACTCTCTTTTTTGGACCATAGATGGCCCTCTTTTGTATCGTTTTGCTATCTCAAAAAAAAAAAAAAAAAATCAAACTCAAGGTTTCAGGATCTTCCACCTTGAGTTTGAGGGAGGATCTTAGAGTATATATTTGAATGACCCTAAAGTTAGGGATTTGATTATAATTGATGAAGATTAGATTAGCCTAATTTAGGGATTTGATTATGATTTGATCACCCTAAATTAAGGATTTGATTAAGATTACATTTATATGTAAGCTCTATAAATAGAGCATTCTGTATTGTAAACAATTCATTCAATAAGAGCTTAATGTAGCCCTATGGGCTTTATCTGTGGATGTAGGTCGTTGACCGAACCACATTAAAATATGAATTCTATCATGCAAGTCGTTTTAGTTCTCATTATTATTCTCGTTGTTTGCAATCTAGGTGCAAATCCTTAATAATGAAAGTGAATATCTGCTGCGATTGATCTGTGAATCTCTCAAGGCATTGTACTACAATGAGGAGAGCTACATTCTCCGGGAAGGAGAAACACTTGATGCGATGCTCTTCATTACGCAAGGCAGTGTATGGTGCTTCAAAGCCAATAATGGTGAGAATGGTGAGGGCAATTCCTCAAGCCCTCAATGTATTGAAAAAGGTGACTTCTACGGAGAAGAACTTCTATAGTGGGGCCGGTTCAACGGCTCCCCCTCTCCCAAACTATCGGAGCTTCCAATCTCTACCACAACTGTCAAAACCCTTACAAAAGTTGAAGCTTTTGTTCTAACGGCCAGTGACTTGAAAAGTCTAGTTTCCAGGTGTTCCCTAGCAGCGTCCAAAGCAGCTTCTATTGCAGAAGGCTTTGTACAAGCAATTCGCCGCGCCTAAAGAAAAGATAAATGAAAATTCTCCTGACCCAAAATGTCTTTGTGTTAATTAAGTTGTATACTACACTGGTTAATTTGCCCGTGATAAAGGTGTTAGTTGTTTGGTTCCATATGCTGGTTAAACTAATTACCACATCAACATCTTGAGGCCCAATAATGTTGCTGCATATAATACAAGGAGAATTATTTACGTACTGAATATGAGCAGAGATGGGCTTACACTAAAACAGGTGGCTGGACATGGGTACAGGAGGCTTCAATTCATATATGCCTTCATCTTTATGGAGCTGCTTTGTAAGATCCCATTCAAGAATGAAACAGCTAGCCTTCACAATATGTTTTCCTTTGTTCAACATGATGCAACTTCCCCTGCATACCAAATCCTAAACCCTTTAATCCCACTCAGAATTTATAATTCATGTGCATTTTTACCCTGCATAAAGGAAGGTGAAAAAAGAAAACAAAACACACATGCATGCACACGCACACAAAATAAAGGGTTAAAAAAATATCGTGGGCAAATGCTAGGAGAGAATTATAATAATTACTGCCCAGCATTAGATAAGGAGGAGGTGATTCATATATACGGCTATTGAAAATGAAAGTTTGACATAGCAGTATAGGCTTTGGGACCAACAAAAATGAATTTCACCAAAACAAAGAGATGGACTTGAAGAACATTAGTGGTAATCTCTAGGAAGTTACCAGTGTTGCAATTGAAATTCAAAGCTTAGCTGTATATGTGACAAATAATTGTTGGGTGGTCCCTCTTATGTGGGACCAATCCCATGGGCTACAAAATAAGCCCTTTGTTTTGTAGTATAAAGTAACACACGGTGCGTTTGTTTTTTTGAAAAAACAAAAAAAATTTACATAATCACTTCGATTAGATATAGGAGGACCGTTTGTGGTCTAATTTTGATGAAATTTTAGTACGTTGTTCTTGGCGATAAGTAACTAATATTAATAGTTGGATTTCTTCTTCAATTGCTTGGTTGCTCATACCTAATTTTTAGAGTGACAAATTTATGAATAATTCAAGAATGCATATATTCTTGAAGTGTTGGTAGACTCTAAATATTTCTCTAAATAAAACATTATAAACTCATTATTGTTGATAATGAAATATTTAACTGTATTAGGTCCTACGATTTTTCTTTTTGCATTAGAGAAAATTTCTACGTAAAAAATCTTTGTGTCTTGCTTAATTGTAAGTTGCTTGATTATTTTTGGGGGAGTTTATTTTGTATGCTAATTTGACTATTTAATTTGAAAAAATAATGATAGATTTCGCAATGTGTTTAAAATTGGTATTCAACGCGCATATATAACAAAATCTACAATCACCGAGCATTCACAAAGAAGAAATTAATAATAGATTTTTTTTTTTTTTTCCTGCCCATATTCCGCCATCATCTGTGCTGAAACCCATTACCCATTGCCTCCATAAAATGGCCTACTATGGTCCTAGACCCAACCGGTCGATTTACTCTGAAGTTGCATTGGATTGGTGGCACAAAATCCTAACCACAGAATTAGTTTCGGTCCACTTGACAGGAGCCACAATGTCTTTGTCGGTGAGATGCTCTCGAAACATCTCCTATAATAGGTTATCCCATAAAGCCTACGAGGCCGAGATTTAGAAAGCTCTTATTTTGATGGATAAGTTATGGCCCAAAGGAAAACAGAACAATAACAATAATAATAATAATAATAAGCAAAAGAAAGAAACACTCTTTAACCTTTTTTTTTTTTTCAAATATAGGTTGATTTGGCTCTTATAATGTCCAGAACAATTTTCTTACGAGTCTGTTTTGGCTTCAGAACAATATTTAGATCTAAATACATGTATGCAAACTCGAGATTTATCATGTTGACCTCTTTCTTCTAATAACGAATATTAGAAGCTCTTTTTTTGGTATTATTGTTTCATCTTTTTGTTAGTATTGAAATCAATAATTAAAGACACTGGAATCTCTCTTTTGAGTCTTTTTTTCTTTTTCTTTTTTTTCCATTGTCATTGATCATTTATTTTCCATTTTTTATGTGTTCTTAATACGTTTCAACTATATATATATATTACCTTGAAAAGAAGTTGAAACTGTTCAGCGTCAAATTGAATTGTTAAAAGAAAGTGAAGGGAGTGGAAATGAAAAAGAAAAGGAAAAGAAAGGGTTGGCTTAGTTGTCTAGCATGGCTGTGTTTGGCAATGTAATGGAAAAAGGAAGTGAAACAGTATTATAATAGATTTGATTGATATAAGAAAAAAAAAGTAAGAATATTTTGTATAAAAAAGTAAAAAAAATTTGTTTTGTAGTGATTTTTTTTTATTTAAATAGTAATAAAAAATAAAAATATTATGATTGTTTTTTAGAAGAATTTTTTGAATTTTTAAGTCCGGTCCGGCCCGGCCGTTTCCCAAACACAGCCAATTATCACCTTTTAGATCTTAAGTTTAAAATTTGCTAAGTGTAAACTATCCTTCAAGTCATACCTTTTTTTGTAAGAAGTCAATGATTTAAGCAATATATGGGTCCCAAATTTATTTTGGAGGGATAAGTTCGAAGGACATTGCTACTTATCTCCTTGTGGAAATTTCCTGTCATAAATAAATAAAAAAGTTGTGGAGCCATGCGAGCATGAATTCCAATTGGGGTTAGTTGGCTTTTGGCCTTTTCCGCAGATTTCTCTATCCAAGACGGATCAAAGTTGGAATGCTTCTGATATTAGTGTAGTTTTAGCTTCTTTTCAAAGTTGGAATGCTTTGAAGGTTTCACGTAGTGCCAACTTTAGGGCACATGCTCTAGCTAAATGGGCCGCTTCCCATCTTGTTTTTGGAAGCATTCCCACAGGATCGCCTATTCTCTCTTCCATCCGGATCAGAAATGGGAAGGATCCTCCCCTGTAGTCCTTTTCCTTCATTCAATTAGAGAAAAAAAAAAAAAAAAAAAAAAAAGACAGCCCAACTTCACTGTTGATGGTCCGACATTGCTAATTATTCGTACATCCGGTATTTACTAAGACAACTACGTGGCACACAAGGGCGGATCGAAGGGGGTCGAGAGGGGTAAATGCCCCAGCAATCTAGACAAAAAATAATAATGTCTCATGTGGTCCAATTTTTCTATAAAATTGTCATGTCCACTGTTAAGACAAACAAAAAAATGTCTCATGGACTTGACTTGTGAATTGAACCACTTAAATGCTCCAAACCTCCAGCTATACAAAATAAAAGTACTAATTTTTTTTTTATTTTTTAGAAAGTTCACGTTTATCTCAAATTATCACTCTCTTACTTAATAAATAATATCATCTCAAACTTTTAATTAGGACAATGTTCTTCTCAAACTATCAAAAAAATTGTTAATGTATTTCTAAAAAGAGCAAAAAAACAAAAATAACTATAATTTTTTGTCAATAAAACAAATACCCATATAAATTTGAAAAAAAAAAAAAAATTCTTTAAAAAACAATTTTTTTCATTTTCATTTTTTATTTTTTAGTTTTTTTTTTTACAAAACAAATTATTTTTAATTTTATCAAGGGTATTTTCGTCATTAGTAGGGACATTAACATTTTTTGGTAGTTTGGATGAATATTGTCAATTGAGTGGTTGTTTGAGAAGGTATGTAGACTTTTCCTTACTTTAAAAAAAAAATAAATAAAAAAAAAAAAAAATACAAAAGTAATTAAAAACCAAAAAAAAAAGGCATGAGATTTGATTTCTTTAGGCAAAAAGCATGACACATGACGTGACATGAGTAGAGCTGTAAACAAACAAAGCTATCCGTAAACTCACTTGGGCTTAGCTCGATAAGCTCGGCTTGTGCGTGACTCGGTTATTAAATGAATCAATCGTGGACATGAAACTATACTTCTTTTTTTTTTTTTTTTTTCTAAACAAATAAGGGAAAATGGGTTGCATGGAATTGATCAACAATAAAGGGGTGGGCACCCCAACAATAAAGCCCAAATAAAAAATACAGTATAGATTCAAAAACAGTAACAAAGTAAACTATATCTCACTTCTATCTTATCGTAAGGAAATCTAGAAGGCCACTTGGAGAGATGGAATTAGTCTTGTGCGGAGAAATAAAATGACAAAATGTCATTTTCTCTCTAATAATCTCATTATTGAGTCGAGCCAAGTGCTTTTACAGGATTTTTTCTTTAGCGAGCCGAGCCGAGTCAAGCCGAGATTCCTAAGGTCGTCACAAGCTTGAGCTTCGCTAGAGCTTTTGTACACTGTGAACGAGCCGAATTTGTGCCTTTACAGCGTCTTGAGTAGTATTAAAAGTGCTCGAAAATTTAAATTGCATTTAGACTTGCCAAAGTAAAAGGCTACTTTTGTAAAAACAAAATAATACTAATAATAATAAAAAGGTAGAATGTTGCTACAGATCTAAGGTAAGGGTTGCAATCTGTGTTTGCATGTTAGGTTCGAATTATGTCGAGACGTGTGTATAAATTATCAAGGTCAATTTTAATATGATCAATTTAATTAAACATATCAAATTCTTTAACATTAACTGTTTAATTTTGTATTGGGCTTGTGTTTGGTCTATAGGTCATGTCAAAAATTGCTCGTTATTATGTTGCGTGTCGAATTTGGATTGTGTTGAAGCATGGATATAAGACATAAGTTAACATTAACCTGATCTATTTAATTAAACGAGTTAGACTCCTCAACCATAACCTTTCAATTTCGTGTTAGGATCATGTCGAGTTCGCGAATTGTGTCAAAAATTATTAAGCCAACCTAAAAGAAACAATTCCTTAGAAAAAAATTTAAAAAAAAAAAAAAAAAATTGTCATTTTACAAAAGTTTTGGACAATTGTTTTACAAGACTTTGCCGCCTGACGTAGCTTTAAAAAATTATTTGCACTCAAAAACATTTGAACCTTAAGCCTAATAAAATTAATCACTAAATTTCAAAGCCTTCTACAATTGATCCAATCCTTTGAGATTATTCTAAGATAATATTGTACTTGAAATGGGTTGAATCCCACGAGTTGATTACTTCTGTTATAGAGATAAATAGTACTGCCATTTTGGTCGAGGGCATTACGCATTTTGTCCTCCATGGATCACGCATGCATGTTGTAGCTATGACTTCAGCCACAATGACGTCAATTAGCAAATTGCACAACTACGTACGGATATATATCTCTATCACCTTTTTAACTCAATCCCCATGTGAGTCGTCGTTTTTGTCAATTAGCAAATTTATTGCACTAACAACTTATTTCGAGGTTGTTAAAATTTTTGGCGGGCAGTTTTGCCCCTACTTAATTGTTTGGCTCATTCCTGACCATATTCCAAAGTAGTGGTTGTAACCATCCTAAAATTAATTTAATTAATTAATTTGGAGTATTATTCGTAGTGCGTTCACATTAAATATCATTGATACAATCACAAAACTTTTAAGGAGAAATATTACAACTTTCAAACACCTTCTAACTACTCAACACAAACTTGACAACATGCAAGAGCCCTTCACTCGGCATCTTCAACCCACGAAATTAATGTTTAATCCAACACTACATCAAAATTATTAATTTGTAAAACACAGAAATGTTTCACATGTAACAAAATAACTGCATAAGTCAACAACTTAATAAATTATCAAGAAACTTGTTATCCAATGAGCCTTAATTATCAAAACATATTTCGTAAACTTTGATAATTGACAATGTCAAGAATTTTGCAGTAGGAGTGAAAAAATAAATTGTAAGTTTCATTTATATGTTTTAAATTATAATTAAATTTTGTTTAAATTGTTACTTGTAGTTTTTAATATTTTTAATCTATTTTTTCATCTTATCCCTAGAGAACAGAAATTCTAGCTCCCCCACTTATTACTTATTGGCATGTTCAAAAGAGATGAAATTGATTGGTCAACTGAGGAGTGTGCAAACGATGCGTTTAGCATCATGGACACATATTTTTATACAAATTACGTAGATAAAAAAAGACTCAATTCTCGTGCTATTTATTTATTTTTTATTTGTGGTACGTATGTGATATCCATACGCGTACAGAATTATGAGTAATGAAGCGCCGAAAAAGTGGGAATAACAAATCAACGGTAGCAGGTGATGCTACAACCTGGTACGGTGATACTCCAATCGACGGTAGTTTTTTCTTAAAAGTTAAGAAGACAAGTGAAAGGCTAGTGCTAGAGAGTCAAACAAATGAACTCAAAAAATTTACTAAATTGATGTGTTATGAGTTTTTAAATTTAAAAAAATGTAATTTTCTCTCTCTTATCTGCTATTCACAGTCTGCCACGTCAGTTTAAAAAAAATTCTGAGTCCATTTGTTTGGTTCCCTAACAGTTCTCCAAGTCAAAAGAATGAAAATTGGATGCCGAATTTCTCTCACTTGTCAAAATGGACGCGGGGGGATTTGGCGTGCAATGTACGCTTCACCTTCAAAACCTATAATTGTAGATAGTGTTTGCCAAGTGGCCAGGGCCCAGGGCCGACACTGTAGTGCCTTTTTAAGAATATGAGTTTGATTGGTTTTAGTAAAAATGTTTTGTAGGGAAAAGTGAAAAAATATATTTTATATGAAAAAATGTAAAAAAAATTGTTTTGTAGTGATTTTTTTTATTTGAATAATAATAAAAAAAATGATTAATGTGGCATAAAAAGTAGGAATATTGAGATTAATTTTGAGGTGAAGGTATTTTTTTTTGAGAGATTGATAAAGAGGCCCGGTACAGGACCAGTCCGTTCCATTGGCAAACAATACGATTGCATGTAATAGGGGCTAGCTAGGGCCAAAGTTTTCATTTGCCAACTAAAAACTACTACCGGAAAGTTTTTAATTGCAACGTGAATCACGTGATGTCAGTGGTAATATTTTTGTTAATTCACGAATTGTTTTCCAAGTTAGAGCAAGGAGGGAAAGGAGAAGATGAATTCGTAAGAAAGGATGAGATATATTATTGCAAGTTAGGTTGCACTAATTTATTGAAAAGTGCCTAGACATAAAGACAAAAAAAGATTACATATGCCCTTACATCATTTACACGCACTTTTTTTAACTCTTTACTTTCGCCTGTTTGGTAAAAAGATTTGGACCTTGGCACTGTAGTCAAAATTAATTTATGTGAGAAAAAATAAAAATATTTGATATAGAAAATTAAAAAAAAATTGTTTTGTAATAATTTTTTTATTTAAATAGTAGTTTAATCTGATTAATGTAATATAAAAAATAAAAATATTAAAAATTTTGAATTTTTTGAAGAATATACCGGACCATCAAGATCTTTTGCCAAACTTGCCCTTAATGTCTCTTCTAGCCTTTGTGACTAAAGAGTGCTAAAGAGATAAGTACGAGAATACTAACATCTTTTAATATTGACAAGTGGTAGATTCATTTTAAAAGTTCCTTATCACGTGGTATTCTACAACAATATATAAATACTTTAATGATGAAGAACCCTTCCAAATCAGCGTCATTTTGTGTACTCAACTGTTGCAGATTGAATGTCAAACAGAGAGCAGTCAGAACGTCCACTTCGCAGTCTTGTTCGGACGTTATGTTATTTTTCTCGCATTTTTATGATTTCAGTTCGCCCCCGTCCGAACAGCTACTTGTCCCGTCCCGATGCGTAGCTGTGTTTTGGCTTAAACCGACTTTATTTCTTTTATTTTAGGTTTAGGGTTTTGAGAGTCTATAATTTTAGCTTCCAGAAACATAGCTTTGATTATTATTTCAGTTTTTCTCAATAAGAGATTAGAGAGTCGAGATTTCTTTATATTTTCCTTAGAATTATAGATAGACTTTATTATTTTAAGAAGAATTCCTAGATCCTTGATAGATTCAATATCTAAGAATTATTTATCTTTATTTTTGTACTGTTTTCTTTACATTCCACTAAGTCAAGTTGCATTAGTCCTTAAAGTTGAAACATTTGAACCTTAAACCTGATGAAATTAATCACTAAATTTCAAAGCCTTCACCAAGTGATCCAATCCTTTGAGATTATTCTAAGATAATATTCTACTTGGAATTGGTTGAATCCCACGAGTTGATTACTTCTGTTATAGAGATAAATAGAACTGCAATTTTGGTCGAGGGCATTACGCATTTTGTCCTCCATCGATCACGCATGCATGTTCTAGCTATGACTTCAGCAACAATGACGTCAATTAGCAAATTGCACAACTACATACGGATATATATCTCAATCACCTTTTTAACTCGATCCTCATGTGAGTTGTCGTTTTTGTCAATTTGCAAATTTATTGCACAACAACTTATTTTTTATATATATAAATGGACTTATTTGGCATTGGTATGTTACTGTTTAGTAGTAGGGGAGAACATCTCCAAAAGAGTACCAAAAGAGTATTTAAATTCATCGTTATATTCAAATTTAACTATTTGTGTACTTTTTTTTTCGCTCCATCAGAATGGTCAAATTGTAGTTTTTTCTGGTAGAATGCCAAATTGTATAGTTCACACTACAAGCAATTGTGTTTATTCTTTTCTTTTATCTCACACTCTCTCTCTCTCTCTCTCTCCCTGTCTCTCTCTTTCCCTTCTCGCCTTTCTCCTCCCTCTCTCCCAAATCTCTCCTCTTTGTGTTCACAGTCCGAGCACAGCCCACCGCTGTGGTGACGAAGGTGGGGCTGAGATAAATGGGTCTTTTGTTGATTTGGGCTTAATTTCCTATATAGATGAATGGGTATTTTCTTTGAATGATTTTCGGTGATTGGGGTTGATTTTTGGAGAAACAGTGGAGACTCTTGGGGACCCTGGGTTAGTTTTTGTTTTGATTAAGGGAAATTATATATAAACTCCTTAAGTCAACACATTTTTAAAAAAAACTTCCTAGGTATTTTTTTAAAAAAATTTAGTTTTTGGGTCACTCGAAACTACTAAAAAACTCATACCGTCAATTTTTGTTAACTGCTGTTAGTCCACTCAAAACTCCCTATTTTATCTGATTAAAATATTAAATTTTTATTAATTTAATTATTAAAAAAAATTAAATCTTAAAAACCCAACCCCTATGGGGTGGCCGTAAGCCACCCTAGGGGTGGTTTGCCCACCCCCAGTGGTTTATACCACCCATGGTGGCTCGAGCCACCCCATGGCGGAAAGGTGGCCGCTGTAGCCACCTCATTGGGGTTTGGGGTGGTCTCAGCAGGCCACCCCTCCACCCATGGTGGTTTGGGTGGCCTGTGGCCACCCCTTTCCACCCATGGGGTGGCTTACGGCCACCCAATAGGGGTTGGGGGGGTGGCGGCCACCTTTTTTTTTTTTTAAGATTTAAATTTTTAAAATTAAATTTATAAAAAAATTAATATTTTAATCAGATAAAACGGGGAGTTTTGAGTGGACTAACGGCAGTTAACAAAAATTGACGGTAGGGAGTTTTCTAGTAGTTTCGAGTTATCCAAGGACTAAATTTCTAAAAAAAAAAATATTCAGGGAGTTTTTAAAAAAAACGCGTTAACCTAAGGAGTTTATATATAATTTCCCTTTGATTAATTTTGTATGTCTGATATGTTTTGGGGCTTATTTTGGTTTGGGTTTTGAAGGACTACAAGGCTATTCAGATGGTGGGAAGGTGATGAAATTTTGGGTGGCTGCGATGAAATGGCATGTGGGAGGCATGCAGTGGCGAAGCCAGCCATTTTATATTGGGGTTGCCGCTAAAATTTTTTTGGCGTCCTAAAAATTGTTTCCACCCTAAAAATTTGGTAATTCACACAATATATGTTTCACAAAAAATATCTATAAAAGTTCATAAATATGTGCTTAAAGTGATATATTAGAAATGTAACATGTCAACACTATATATATCAAAAAGACAGAAATACAAAAAAAAAAAAAAAAAAAAGTTAGAACCGCACCCCACTTAAGAAACTAGAGAGAGTCTGAGAGAGAGCGTCTTGGAGATTTTTTTTTTTTTTTTTGGAGGTGCGGGATAAGGGTTGCCATGGGTTAAATTGTCGTGGGTTAAATGGGGGTGCGGGAGAAGGGTTGCTGTGTCTCGGGTAATGGGTAGGTAAAATTGTAAAAAGAATTTTTTATTTTTTATTTATTTATTTTGAGGGTGCCATGGGTTTAAAAAAAAATAATTAAAATTAAAATCTTTGGGGGTGCCGTGGCACCCCAAAGGGGTAACGTGGCTCCACCACCGGAGGCGTGAGACATGGTTGGTTTGTAGCAGGAGTGTTTGGGTGAGAAGAAAATTCAGGGGAGGAGTGGGCATGTGTGATGTGAGAGAGAAGTGAAATAATAATAATAATAAAACATTAGAAAATAATATTTAAAGAAAGTAAAGAGTTATAATAAATAATCTGTTGAAATTTACATTGAAAACCTAGTAGTCAAATTGTAAAAAAATGTATTTTGAGTGGTTAAAATAGACACTCTTAATAGAAATGCTTGTAGTAAAAATTGATTGATGTAAAAAAAAAAAAAGTATTTTGTAATTATTTTTTTATCTAAATAGTACTAAAAAATAATTAATATTATGTAAAAAATTGAAAATATTGAGAGTTTAAGGCATGAATAGTAAGTGTCTATGGCAGCTGCCAAGCAGAGGCAATGGTACTGCCAGTTTCGTTGAGGACATTAATGAGGCATCTTGACCTTCAACTATTACAGGCTTACACTACCGCTTTCAGCTGGCCGAGTTGACGTTGCAATAAATTAAGAGGAATGATAGGGACCCAACTTTTTTGCCCAACAAAAGTTCAACTTTTGCCTTATTTATTTTTTAAAAATAAAATAAAATAAAAAATAGAAAAAATGTTTGAAGCAACCCTATCTATTTTTTGTCTTTCTTATATTTGGTATTTTTTTAAAAATGAAAAATGGTATTTTTTTCATAATAATGTCATTTTTTTCAAGAAAATGTCATTATTATGAAGAAAAATACTATTTTTCATTTTTTTTAAAATACTAAATAAAAGAAATGCCAAAAATAGATAGGGTTGCTTCAGACATTTTTTCCATTTTTTATTTTGTTTTTTTTAGAAAAAAAATAAAGGGTAAAAGTTGGACTTTTGTTGGGCAAAAAAGTTGGGACTTTAGCATTTCTCATAAATTAAAGTTAAAAGAAAAAAAAAATTAAAGAAAGACTTGAGGGATAAGGATATAAAATGCATGGAGGATATTGCATCTCCTTCTGCATGTACGGTCCTAAATCCTTCTATAAATCCACTCTCCGCCAGTACTCTTTGCAAGTCCAAAGCTGGTCTCGCTCGCTCGGTCGCTCGACTGTATCAGGTTCAATTCACTCTTATATAAATACACATTTTCTCCTTCTCTTTTTTTGGATTAATGAGTAAAATTTATTGTTATCAAGTAGCTAAATATACTTGTGCATGAAAAAGCCCTGCAGCGTCTCTCTCCTAGCCTAAGAGAAAACCAGACTCCCAACCTTGCTTCCGCCTGGGAGGAGCTCCATTTTTCCCTCTTTCCCCCTCTCTTCATGCACAAGTAGCCAAATATACTTGTGCATGAAAAAGCCCTGCAGCGTCTCTCTCCTAGCCTAAGAGAAAACCAGACTCCCAACCTTGCTTCCGCCTGGGAGGAGCTCCATTTTTCCCTCTTTCCCCCTCTCTTGATGTTGCTTCTTCTTGTTGCTGTTTGGCTTGAGTTTTCTCTAGTCTTTTGACTTTTTTTCGCATCTAAGAGTACCGGCAGGAATGCCCTATATGCTACTTTCTTTTTTATATTTAGAAAAAATTAAAAAAAAAAAAAAAAAAACTACAAAACTTACTAACATCAGATTTTTTATATTTAATCAACTCTCGAGAGCGGTTAGTGTTTCTCAATGCGTAAGAAGTCACTTTTGATTTTTTATACATATATATATATATATATATATATAAAATAAAATTCCTATGGTGCACAATATGGGGAGGTTGCACTTAGAATAGATAAAAAATGGTTTGTCGTCTAATCAATTTTTCATTTTTTAGGAACCAAAATTTAGCTTTTTGTGGCAATAAAAGAAGTTCGTGGGGTCATTAATAATTCGGAGGTCAGTTATGAGTCAACGCGGGCGTCGGCAAGAGAGGTTTGCATCTTCTTCTTCCAATGTGCTAACTATAGTTGCCTCTACATGATTGATATGACAATTAACATTGTAATTTGTAAACATTTTTCACTGATTCTGTATGACTGAAGGCACCATTATGGCATCTTACAAAGTATATATATTTTTACTTAATTAACTTACTTTGTAACAACTAAAAGTTTGACCTATCCACGTTTATCATGCAATTTTTTTCCACGTAAATTGAGTATATATATGTGTGAATATAAAATGATGAAGTTTTATGGTGTATATAAAAAGTGTGAGTACTTAATAGTTAATATAGCATAGTGGGGCCCAAACTCATGGACTTAAACTTTTGAATTGTGTACTATCTTAATATACTTTATTATTGGCTCACTAAAAAGACTCATCAAGGTATCAATCTCCCTAACAATTAATTAATTAGGTGATTTTTCCCTAGTATTAATTATCAGTTAAATCTATTGTTTTTTATTCTTTACCAAATGGCACTTACCACATCTCATGTAAGAGAGATGTAGTAAGCCAAAAGGCAAATACTAACATATATATTAACAAATTGAGTAATGCTACATATAGAATAGTCTCACTTTTGCTAGTATTAGTCTCACTTTTTTAAAATCACAATTAAATTTGAAATGGATATTTATTAGATTTTAATCTAATGATAATTTTAAAAGTCATCTTTAAATGTGAAGAAATTGGCTCTATGTTTGTGAAGAAATTGGTGTGAACAAATTGATCTTATAAAAGTCATCTTTTAGTGTGAATAAATTGGTGTAAAAAAATGAAAATATGTATAACGTTACTCTAACAAATTTTCGCGCTTGCATGCAGCGGGCTGGGCTCTATGTTTGTTATACTGTAAGCACACCTAATTAAGATTATAGGATCTAACGCATTCTATTTACTTTGGTCCCACTATTAATTACTACATGAGTGTTAAGGACTTAAGAAAATGATATAAAAATATTAACATGGTTCTTTGCTTGTTATATTCTGCTTGATCAGGAAGTCGGATATTGAGAAGCAATTAGGTTCCCAGGATGATGGAGTTGATTCAGGAGGAAATAAGATAAATCTTGACCCAACGGAGGGGCTCATTTTTAAGTGGCATGCGATGTTTGTAGTATCTTGCGTGATTGCAGTATCAGTGGACCCTTTGTTTTTTTACCTTCCTGTGATCAACAAAAATGACAAGTGTCTTTTGATAGACAGAAGATTAAAGATCACAGCTATTTGTTTGCGATCAGTCTTCGATATGATTTATTTTGCGAATATCATTTTGGAATTTCTTTGTCCTTATATAGACGAGGACGCTAGCCGTATATCTGGACGAATTAAGATTGTTACAGATGCTCGGTTAATAGCAAAGAGGTACTTGAGGACGCACTTCGCAATTGACATCCTCGCTATTCTTCCAATCCCACAGGTATTAGGGATTTTTATTTTTTTTTTCTTCCTAAAGTACTGTTTGTTGTGAATTTTTTTTTTTTAAGGAAAATATACTTTAGCTCCCTCAACCATTACTCATTTTGTACTTTAGACCTTTAAACTTTAAAAAGTGATGGGTTTCCATATTACCAATTTACCACCATGTGTCAAATTAGACACTCTTGTATTTTTCTTCCCAAAATACTCTTAAATTTATTAAAAATAACCATTTGAAAATTTAAAATTATTAAAAAATTAAACAAACAAAAAAATAAAAATAAAAACACCAAAAAAGGATGACCCTTTTCCTGCGCAGCTTAGGTGGAGGGCGAAGAAGGCCTCCTTCCGCAGGAGGGGGGCGAGCCGTCAGTGAGACACCACTCTGGAAGAGCAATTTAAAATTATTAAAAAATTAAACAAAAAAAAAAAAAACCAAAAAGGGATGACTCTTTTCATATTAGCTCCCTTAATTTTTTTTTTTTTTTTTCAAATGGTTATTTTTATATATTTTTAGATTTTATTTATTAATAACTTCAAAGGTATTTTAGAGAGAAAAATACAAAAGTGTATATTTTGGCACGCAATGGTATAGTATGCGAGAATAATTGTAAAATGAGTGATAGTTTGGAGGGCTACAGAACATTTTCTTTTTTTTGTTTTGTTTTTGTCCAAGCGTACGTAGCTGCAGTGTATGAAGATTCTATCATATTAATTTAGTACTGATATTACACTATATGTACGTTGAGCTTAATTAAGATATATATATATATGTTGTTTGAACAAACAATGTCATACATGCATAAGTAGATCTTACGCATGCTGCTCGTTGTAATTTGTCCAGGTTTTAGTTCCAATTATTTTTTCAAAAATGAGAAGCTCAAAATTTTTGGACGCAAGGAAGTTCCTAAACGCCTTTGTTCTGTTGCAATATGTGCCAAGAGTTCTCCGAATCTACCTATCATGGAGGAATCTTATCGAAAGTTCCAGAGAACTTGCTAGAAGAGTATGGATTAAAGCTGCATTTTATATTTTTCTATACATCCTTGCCAGCCATGTAAGATTGATTAACCCATCTTTATTTTTTTCTCACAGTTTTCGGATTTCTTCTTAAAACTTTACATTTCAAATGAAAATACTTTGATAATTAATCACAAGCATACATTGTGAATATTTTTCAATTGTGCTCATTCTTTTTTTTATCCAGGTATAATTGTAACTTACGCTTATTTAATTGTAATGCTAGTTGTCTTTTGTAATTCGGGTATAAAGAGCCCAAAAAAATGTATATATGGGGATTATCTAGAAAATAATTATCAGCTGAATTATTTTCTTCTCAAACTTGCTGGTCTTTTAGGTACTTGGTGCCTTTTGGTACTTTTTCTCTATCGAACGAGAGACGGCTTGCTGGCACATAGCCTGTGAAAATCATATTGGATGCATGCCAAGTTCTTTTAAATGTGGTCGCAATTTAGGAAATTACTCGTTTTTAGATGATGATTGTCCAGTACAAACATCAAGTACAACGCTTGTTGACTTTGGAATATTTCTTGAAGCCCTTCAATCTGGTACTGTCTCGTCCACAAATATTCTTTCAAAGATCGTGCACTGTTTCTGGTGGGGCCTCCGAAATTTGAGGTTTGCACATACTGGACTCTTTGTCGCTCCATAATAGTTGGTTAATTATCAATAATCATATAATGTTACATATTGATTTAGGTTATTATCTTATACATTATGTATAATTCTCCAATCTTACAGTTCTCTCGGTCAAAACCTTCAAACGAGTACCTATTTTTGGGAAAACTGCTTCTCAGTTTTTATTTCGATCTTTGGTTTGCTATTGTTTTTGTACTTCATCGGTACTGTGCAGGTTTGTGCTCGACATCTTTCTTTTTTTTTTTTTTTTTTTTTTTTTTAAGATTCAGTCCCCTTATTTATATAATTAGGCGGGTGAGCGTTAGATCAGATGGTCTCCGCATGCCGACCACTGTGTGGCTCCCAGATCTGTCTCTATGGTCATTGACTTTCAAGCCATATCATTAGTGTTTTTAAAAATTAGTGAACAATTAAATATAAGACTAAAAAATAATTTTTAAATATAGTATATATTTAAAAAATTAATTACCCTTATTTCTGGACCAAGAAGATTCTTTTCTTCAAGATAGATCATTCCTGACATAGACTCCACTGCACCACAACCCCACCCTCCCCGCCTCCTCTTTTCCACTCATTTTACGTTTTTCTTTTTCTTTTTTCTTTTTCTTACATAGATTGTACCAAGATCAATTATTGTCTTCAGAACACTTACAAAAATAAAAATTTGTTGTCTTAAGAAAGACACTGCTACGACTATTACTTCATTGCTTAGCATGTGCAAGCTGTTACAAGGAGGCCATAAGGCACGAACTAGCCAAAAATGTTCGGCCTTCTCGATTGGGAAAGTGTATTAGAATATTATTAGTATTAAAATATTATTATAATTTTATAAATGATTAAATTCATTATTTTTTTTACAATTTGATAAACCGAACTTCTTGTGTCATAGACATACATGCAAATAGCAACTGAGAAGTCAGAGGAGATTACACAAAACATGAAACGTAAAGAATTAGACATAAAGTTATGGATGTCTAGAAACGAGCTCCCTGATAAAATGAAAAAGCGGATCATCTCTTGTATAGAGCACAGACTGAAAGAAAAGAAAGATTTTGATACGGAGAAACCGATCCCTCATCTTTCCAATATAGATCTTGCAAAGGAGATTAAGCGCCATCTTTGCTTACCCCTGCTAAAAGAAGTGAGTCTTCTTTCTTTTCTTTTTCTTTTTTTTTTTTCTCTTTTAAGCTTTTGAAAGATATAATTATTTTTTCTTTGGGAGAATGTAATAGAAAATAAAAAGTTGGAAATGTGTAAATATAGTATAAAAATGGATAAACAATACGACTTTATTCCAAAGAATTGAATTGATATTGAAGGTGTTGTTGTTCATGATCCAAAAACCCCATTTTAGCATTCATGTTGAAGACCGTTGACAATACTCTTTGCTTTGAAGAGAGTAAACTAATGTCGATGATGGAAGTGGCTTAATTGGCCATTGCAAGTTGTTTTTGTTAAATTATTAGTAATCCCCAAAACTTAAGCCGATAGGAAGAGGTAAATGTAATCACTTAATCATTAGTTTAACAAGTTTAGTGCTTAATGTTGAATATTATCCATACACACTCATATAATCATTTCTATATTATACTTATTCTCGTTGTTTGCAATATTCTAGGTGCAAAGCCTTAAAAATGAAAAGGAACATCGACTGCAATTGATCTGCGAATCTCTCAAGCCATTGTACTACAATGAGGAGAGCTACATCCTCCGAGAAGGAGAACCACTTACTGCGATGCTCTTCATCACGCAAGGCAGTGTATGTTGCTTCAAAACCAATAATGATGATAGTGGTGAGAATGGTGAGGGAATCGTCTCAGGCGCTGAGTGTATTGAAAAGGGTAAGTTCTACGGAGAACAACTTCTAAAGTGGGGGTTCAACGGCTCCTCACCCGAACTATCCGACCTCCCAATCTCCACCAAAACTGTCAAAGCCCTTACAAAAGTTGAAGCCTTTGCTTTAACAGCCAATAACTTGAAAAATCTGGTTGTCAGGCAATCCCAAGCAGCTTCTGCTGCAAAAGGCTATGCACAAAATGTTCGCAGGCGCCTTAATGAAAAGATGAATGAAAATCCTCCCAAAAAGGCTTAGAACAATACTGGCTGTCATTGTTTGTGCTTCAAGACCAGCAGTGCCACACTTGTTCTGAAGGTCTTTGTGTTAAGTTTTTTTTTAGCAAATACAAACAAAGGAAGGGATATATAGGGAGATCCTTCCCCACAATTGTGTTAAGTTGCTAGTTGTATGGTGCAAATGCTGATTAAATTAATTGCCACATCAGCATCCGGATCATGGTTTTTTTTTTTCTTCTAGTCATCTTAATTTGTACTTCCTTTTCGAGATGTTTTTGTTTACACAATAAAGTCTTTATTAGTTCTTCATATTAAATTTCGTTTCATAATCTATAATTGTATAGGGTTTAGGTTTTAGGAATTGGCCCTCATATAATTATGAGTAATGTTATATGCAAAATTTTTATCTAAAAAATATCTCACAATATTGATGTAGTAATTTCAACTTATTCTTAGATTTTTTTTCCTTTTTCTTTTTACAAAATCTGGTCCAAGGTTTGATTAGGACTGTCACATTAGAATGTTTAATAGTTGTGTAATAAAAATATAGTTTCTTTACTTTTTAATTATTAGAATGAGTAATGCTAGAAATAATATTTTTATGGGTAAAGTCCATTTAACCCCCTCAAACTACTACCCCAATGATAATCTACCCTCTAAACTATCAATTGCGATAATTTACCCCCCCCAAACTACTAAAGCTAATGACAATGCACCCCCAATTTTTTTTAAAAATAACGAAATTACTCTTACTAAAATAAAAACAAAAATAGTAAAATTTAATTTTCTTTCAAATTTTTAAGAGTATTTTTGTCTTATTGAAAATTCTATAAGCGTAATTTCGTCATTTTACTAGCATTGGGAGTACATTATCATTGTTTTAGTATTTTGAGGGGTAAATTGTCGCAATTGATAGTTTAGGGGGTTAATTGTCATTTTGGTGATAGTTTGAGTGGGTTAAATGGATTTTATCCTATTTTTATTTTACAACTATTCTACAATGCTAACTAATGTGGTAGTTTTAACCAATTTTTAGATTGGTCTTGGTTAAAAAAATAGAAAACAAAAATCCAAAGTTGGTTGGGAAATGTATCTAGTACATTACTTATTGAGTACTGGAATTTTCTCATTATTCTTCCTATGTATTTAAACTAGATATGAAGGTTCAAAAGAAGATTGTTGAACAACTTTTGCATTGTTTCTCAAGCCAATTCACTACAGAAAGCACAACTATGTTTCTCAATAAGGGAGAAACATTGATGCGGATGCTATTTCTCAGGGGATATAGATTCCTAGCAATTAATAAATGTGAGAGCTTTTATGGGGTCACTTGTCCAAACAAATAAGCAGGTTGTCCGAAACTTGTTTAAAAAGATAAACCCTATAAAAATTATCTCACATTTGTTGTACGAATTGTTACCGATCCAAACACAAAATTGTTTTGAATCTTTATTCCTACCTCCTACGTACAAGACATTGCTTGGATATATATATATTTTTTTTAAGCAAATATGGGAAAACAGGGAAGGGGAACATTGCTTGGATTTAAACAGTGGCGTAAGTGTGACTTTAATGTCCATCAAGTCACTCCACTAGTTTTTTCTATTTATTGTGGTTGCTAGTCGTTATCAGTGAATGGTAAGAGTAGAGAACAAAATATAAATATTTACAAATAATAATAAATGATATTCCAAATTGTTTGAGAATTGTATGTTTTGATTTTGGGAAACTTCACTTAATACTCACGAATTTTTATTACTTTTGCAATACGTTTGCAATTACTTCTCAAAATTTAAAAACTCTCAATTTAGTGTATCAAACTTCTAATTTTTTGCAACATGACAACTCCGTTACATTTTTCCATTAAATCCTAAGAAAGGGTGTCAAAATGACCAAAATACCCCCTTTTTAAAAAAGAAAAGAAATTGCAAACATTCAAGCGTTAGTCAATATTTATTGCAAAAATACCAACGCTTGAATCCTTGCAATTTTTTATTAAAAAAAAACAGGAATATTTTGGAAATATTAACAAGATTTAACGGAAAAACCTAATGAATGAGTGACATTGTAAAAAATTAAAAGTTCGATACACTAAATTGAGGGTTTTTAAACTTTAGTGAAATAATTACAAAAGTGATGAAAGTTCAGAGCGGATGAGTGAAGTTTTCCCTCTTCTTTTTTTCATATGTTGTTTTATGTACTAATTTTGGAGCTTCTAAGATGGCCTCAATGAATAGAACCAAGCATGTGGTAGATGACTTCTTAGGTGTACAAATGAGATGGGGCGGCACATCCATAAAGCAACATGCGATAACAACATATATGTAATTCAGATGGCTCAACACAACATGTTCTTTTTTCTTAAGCGCCGTAAATGGGTGGCCAAAAAAAAAAACATTCAAAGAGCTAACAAGTAAAGAACGCTTGAGTCAAGTTCAGAATATAGTTCAATTTTCAAATTTGTGCTAAACTTCTACTGGATATATCACAAGCCCGTTGTCTGTCAATATATAGAACGCGTCCGTTTCCGATATCTGTCACAAGTCGAACAATAGCTACAAACGCCCAACACTACACATTTTTTATCAATTGTAGCCCAGATGGATAATCTCTCCCTGGCCAACTAAAACCCCAAAAACTATGCTAATAATGATCAATCCAAGCAAATAATTGATCATCAGGGTTTCCACATGCTAAATGCAGGTGCAAATTAATTACTACTGCACATAAAAAATAAGCAATTTTTTTTTTTTTTAAAAAAAAAAGGACTTTGATGTAAGCAAGGAATATGTATGGATTGAGACCCTCGAATGTTGCTGCATATAATACAAGGAGAATTATCTACTGAATATGAGCAGATGGGCTTACACTAAAACAGGTGGCTGGACAGTACAAGAGGCTCCAATTCTTCCTTCATCTTTATGGAGCTTCTGTGTAAGATCCCATTCAAGAATGAAACAGCCTCCACAATATGTTTTCCTTTGTTCAACATGATGCAACTTGCCCTGCATACCAAATCATAAACCCTTTAATCCCATTCAGAATTTAAATTCATGTGCATTTTTACCCGGCAAAAAGGATGGGGGAAAAGAAAACAAAACACACATGCATGCACATGCGCATATACGCAAACAAAACAAGGGGTTAAAAGAATATCGTAGACAAATGCTATGAGAGAATTGTAGTAATTATTGCCCAGCATTGGATAAGGAGTAGGATTCATATAGGGTATTGAAAATGAAAGTTTGACATAGCAATATAGGCTCTGGGACCAACAAAAATGAATTTCATCACCAAAACCAAAGCAATGGACTTGAAGAACAGTAGTAATCTCTAGGAAGTTATCAATGTTATCATCTGAAGGCTAACATGGAAATTCAAAGTTTAGCTGTATATGTGACAAACAACAATATCTACAAGCACCTAGCAATCACAAAGAAGAAATTAATAATACAGTTAATACTCATGCAACTTTAGAGCAAATTGACTGGTAAATGAAATAGTAAGTCACACTTACCTCCTTCCATTGGCCACATCGGTTATCTCAGCTCTGGCAGGCACACCAGACTCGACAAATGACTCCAGGACTTGACTTGCCCAAATAACTGGAATGTGCGCAGCGCCACAAACAGATAGAATTTCCTCTTGCATATCAGCCAACTTTTCCCACCCACACTCAACCGCAAGATCTCCTCTAGCAATCATCACCCCCAGAGGAATGGGAGACTTCATTGCCTCCAACAGCATGAGAGGCAGTTTCTCAAATGCACTCTTTGTCTCAATCTTGAGAACAATTCCTAGGTTCCGAAGCTTCCGCTTCTCCAATTCTTGGTGGAGCATGACAATATCATGAACATCTCGGACAAATGAAACCCCAACCATGTCAGCATGAGCGGCAACAAAATCAAGATCCATAAGATCCTTGGAAGTGAGGCCTTCAACCCATACATTGCTCTCTGGAAAGTTGATGGATTTCTCAGATCCAAGCTTAGCACCTCTTGGACCAGCATGAGTGATTGAGACAAGAATCTCGGAGATACTAGTTCCCTGGATTACTCCCCAAATCTTTCCATCATCAAAAGCAATGGGATCTCCAATTTTGACAGAATCAAATAGAAAGCCAGAAGAACAACCTATTCTATGAGCACAACATGTTGGCCCAGGCAATTCATCCTGTTCACATAAGCTCTCTCTGGATATTACTAGTAAGTCTCCAACTCTCAATCTTATAAACGGATCCATGGCAGGGACATCCACTACTCGTCCAATATGGAGCTTCCCATTTTTTCTCTTAACATGCAATTTAGTTCCAGATTGAACATAAGCAGTCCTAGTACACTCAGCAACATACCCAGTGCCAGAAAAGACACCAAACCTCTTAGAAATCTTAAGCATCCGTTTCCTTCCCCTAACATCATGGAATCCCACGGTATCACCTACCTGGAGCATGCTCGGAAATTTTTGGCTATCTATGAAGAGAACTGCATCAGGAGTTAAATGAGCAGGAGGAATGCCTTTATGACACAGCCACACTTGAGCAGGGAAGCTCATATTTCCAGTAGCATTTTTCTTGGGAGATATCTTCACCATACATGGACCAGGCATCAGTTTGCCTGTTCGGAGCTTAGGTCCAGCTAAATCCATGAGAATTTGACATGGTTTCTCCAGCTTTTGAGAGCTTCTTTTCACTCTTCTGATTATCTCCCTCCAAACACTTGGGTTTCCATGTGCACAATTAATCCGTATAATAGAGGTCCCCGTCTTGATAAGGTTGGTATAAGTGTATCACTCTCAATAGCTTCTTGGCCAACTGTTACCATTATATGAGTATTTATGCCATCTTGTAGTGGACCCAATAATAACTCACTATTAGACAATACCTTCTTCTTCATTGTATGCATTGTGAACTTCTCGTTCTTTTGTTGGTCCAGTCTTTTTTGAGAGTCAATCCCTGGAGCAGTATTCTCTTTGATCTTCTCGGTGTTAGATTTCAAATTTTCTAGCAATTGGATGCCTGCAGTAAGACTTGCAAGAACATTAGAATTGATAGTCTCCAAATTGAAAAGACCAACAGAAGAGAGATCTTCTTGGAGCTTCTCTAGATCAAGACATTTCAGTGCCAGGTAATGTATTAAATTTGTTGCACTGACCAAGTAATTTCTGCGAGGTAAAAAAAAAAATGCATATTTAGAATGTACTTACAAAACAAGAAACTTGAAGTATACAGGAAATATATATGTCAAGAAAGAGTAAACAGGAGCTGATTTTAAGAAGAAAAAGATATAGCCTATTTGCTCTGTTAATATTTTCCCCTGTTCTGCAATGCATTGCCTCACACAGTAAATTAATTTGACCAAATTGCAAAAACAGATGCTGAAGTTATTAGGATGATCAAGAAATCAACAAACCTCTTGTTCAGACCGATAAATAACATTTAAACCATCAATGTAGTTGCTTAAATTATTTAGTTACAGGAGTGATAAATGGTACGGGATGAGGATACTTGAAGTCCACAAATGGTTGAATTTGGGCCACAGCACATCCATGTAAAGGACCATTAGTCTAATAACACAGATGCAAATGCATGTAATATAGAACTAGATTAAAAAGTCGAAAAGTAGAAAATCTTGAGTCACCCTGAGAAAAAAAAGAAAAAAAAAAGGAAGAAGAAACTTTCACGTATTAAATTCCAATGAAAAGTTCCAGTAAGGTACATCTTGAATGGTTTACGAGAGTGGAGACATATTGTAGGGTCAGTTGTTTTGGTGTCCCCAGACAAAATTTTACTCCAGACCTTTTTTTGAAAAAAAAAAAAATGCTAACAAAAAATGCTAGATGTACCTACGGCATAGTTCAAGCTGAGAAGCATTGCATTGTTCTGATGCTAATACATGTAAGTGAACTGCCTTTAGCTTGTCAAGAAGGGATCCTCGGTTTCCTGGGTGCTCAGAACTTGGATAAAAGTAGGCTTGTGAGCTTAAACTAGAGGCGAGAGCTACCACATCTGGATCCTTGGAATGCTCATTGTGATCATCAGCGAAAGCATATGAACTGCCCCTATCTGCTTTATTCTTTTCATTTGGAACAGAAAAACCTAAAGTCCTTGGCCTTTGATTTCTCCCATGTGTGAACATTATGAGCTGGCTGTTTCACATGAAGTCCACATGGTAGATGTTTGAGCTCCCCCCCTTACGTTGGAGGGTGTAGATTGTATGAGATTAGCTGTTTGAATGGCCTGCAAAGCAGAAGATTCACTGAGAACTTCACTGGTTTTGAAGTCCATAAAATTCAAATGACACATGAATGTTACACTGCCTGAACACGTTGAAGGGAGGAAACAAGTTCACATAAAGGTACAGGCTAAAGCATTCACTAACACCATTTACATCACTTCCAGAAAGGTGACAATTGGCTAAAGGTACAAGTAATACTGAAATATCCATCAAAAGCATCAACATCACATACCACTTGATTTTGCTGATAAACATCTCACCATCCAGTCCATCATTACTATCTAATCTCTACCTCTCAACCGTTCAAGTAGCCATTTTTTCATGAATGCATTATCATAGACTGGAAGAAAAATAAATAGCCTTCATATAGGCTATTTATTTAAATTAATAAAAAATAATGATCAATTTAATAATTTTTGTTTTTATTATTATTATTTGGGTTGAAAATAGTAATGAAACACTAATGTGCTTCCTTAAATAGCGTGGCCATTACAAGTCGTTTTAGTTCTTGACGTACAATGAATTTCTATACATCTTCACGTAATCATTTCCTATTTGACAGCACCCTTCTCATGATTTAATCCATGTTTTTTGTTTGTGTGGTGGGTGCCACAGCTTCAAGAAAAAAGTGACCAACTTTTACAATTGATCTGCGACGACTATCTGCAGCCAGTGCACTACAACCAGAACAACTACATTGTTAGGGAAGGAGAACCACTTGATGCGATGCTCTTTATAACGCAAGGCATCATATGTGTTAAATTACCAGTTGTCATAAGCTTAAGCTGATAAGAAGAGGTAAATTTAATCATTTAATCATTATTTTAACACTCCCCCTCACGTGTGGGTTCAAACTCTCGTTTAATAGGTAAGGCCCAACACGTTAAATATTTAATTTAAATTGAGGGTGATTTGATGGAGTCAAAGTTCGAACCCATGACCTTTAGTTCTGATACCATGTTAAATTACCAGTTATCCTAAAAGTTTAAGCTCAGGAATAGATAAATTTAATTATTTAATCATTAGTTAATTAACAATATGAAACTTCACAAGAGAAGCGCCAAGTGTATTGAGAAAGGAAGTTTCTATGGAGAAGAACTTCTAGAATGGGGGTTGAACGCTCTGCCTTACCCGACCTATACGACCTTCCAATATATATCAAAGCTTTGAAAACGCATACGAAAGTTGAAGCCTTTGCTCTAATGGCAAACGACTTGAGAACTACAGTTTCCAGGCTTACCAAAGTAACTTCTTCTGTACAACCAAGTACTGTACATGCAGATCTCCACCGCCTTAATGAAAAGAAGAATAATGAAATGTCTCTCCTGTTGCCCAAGCTGGCTCTCGTGCTCTCCGTGTTTCAAATGTATTTCTTCTCAATAACTTTAACAACAGTTAGATAAACCCGACCCGAGTTTTCTACCAAGAAAGTTCTCGCTCCGTTTATTGAGTCCAGGCCCCAAGGCCATGTTGGAATGGGCTTGGGTTTGCTCGATGGCGGGTTCAGTAGGTTCAATGTTTTGGAAGATCCACTTTGACACACGACTAGCTATAGGCATTTTCCAAGCATGAAGGCTCTGATCCTACCCATTTTAACTTTAGCTTCACTTAGGAGATTAAGAGGTAGTTGTAGATGAGACGCCATTGAGACAGTCAGTGATGCAGAGAACCACCAAGTTTTGATTATTTTTGAGGTCTAAACCTGATATGAAATTTTTGGCAGACCAAAATGACTTTATAAAGGAGAGCTAAAGGTGCTGTAACAGAGGAGATCGATCTACTTCCAGAGATCAAAGCTAGAAGTTTCGGTAGATCTAACGTCACCTCTAATAATCCAAACAAAAGACTAAAAAAAAAAAAAAAAAATTATCAAAGAGGAAATAGGGATGAGAAGTACAAGAGTTGTGCTTGAGAGAGAAGGGGAGGCTGTTTTTTTTTTTTTTTTTGGGTTGTAGAATGCATTTGGGGGAGAGAGAAATGGAGATGCGGGAATGCCAATATTTTTTTGCCTTTTGTTTGTTGGCCCAATCAATTTTTTTTTTTTAGGGTCCGTTTGGGATTGTGATTTTAATAAGTGTCATTTTAAAAATTGCGTTTTTAAAAATTGTATTTTTGAAATAGCTACTTTTTAAATTCACAAAGGCGTTTGGTAAAACATGTTAAAAAATACTTTTTTATTAAATATTTATTATGAAAAATAGTGATTTTGGTTTAAATTCGTGTTTTTTCAAATAAACAACACCCCTATCTTGTTTATAGAAATTGCAAATTTTTTTTTCTTAGTTTAAATTAAGTGTTTTTTAAATCGCAATGCCAAACGCCTTACGTTTTGTGATATCTTCTAAAAACAAATATTATTCTTATCGCAATCTCAAACGCACCCTTATTGCTGGTTGCCACATCTCCCCTTGCTTCTATCTCCTTTTTGCGTAAAAAAAAAAAAAAGTTGGTGGGAGAATTATACAAAAATCTCTTAAATTTTCATGTGTTTTAAGAAAACTTCTTAAAATTTAAAAACTCACAATTTTACATCACAAATTTTTAATTTAATTTAGTGCAATGTCGAGGTTTTAGTCAATTAGCAAATTGCACAAGTAATCTTTTTTTTTCTTTCTTCAATATATTTCTTGTCATTTATTTTGCTGAAAAGTTGTCAAGTTTGAATCATTCGCTCTGACTTGACTTTGTTATAATGTATTAAATTTTCGTCAGTTTTTGATCGATTCTCGCCGTATAAAAAAAAAAAACAAAAAAGGAAGACCCGAAACTTGTTGTAAAAAAGAAAGACTTGAGCACAACGAATAAATAACTATTTATAATCATCAGCAAGAGTTGCTCTTGTTTATTACTTGCAGTTGCAGCTGCAGTCTCTTAAGTACTCCCACAGCAGAGATCCAATCTCTGCCACTCTTTACTTTCTCCAGATCCTTTCTCCATTGCTCATCTCGATCGAGTTATCAGGTTCAATTCTCCAACCCATATTTGCTCTTGTTACATTTCCTAAACAACCCATAGTTTTTTTGTTTTTTTTTTTAATTAATTAGTTTTTTTAAAAAAAAAAAACCCCATTTTAAGTGATTTTACAGAAACCTTTGCTTCTTCATATGATCATGTCTTATGCTGCAGAAGTGGAGTTTGTCTCATCTGTTTTCCATTTTTTTTTTCAGGAATCTTAATTACCTCAATAGTACTCTTGTCGTTGGAAAAGTAGTTCGTGGGTACCGGGTGATCGAGGACGTTGTATAACTCATAAGCTTAATTAATTCGGTGATGAGTTACCATGGCCGGCATTGGCAAGAGAAAGGGTTGAGGTTAGCATCTTCTTCTTTTTCTTCCTCCTATCATTGTAAACATTTCTCAAACTCAAAGGATTTTTTATGTGGGTGAAAGGCACCATTAATTACAGCATCTTGCAAATGTTTTGCTGGTAATTAATTAACTAGATTTATCGTCAAATGGTTTTCATAACTTTAATGCTCTGTTTATTTCCTATCCTTATCTACAATCTATTCCATCAGTATCTAACTTTCAACCTTTATCTTAAAGACTCTTTGAAATAAATCTTTTTCTTTCTTCTCAGTTCTCAGTACAGATGTTGGTTTCCTGATTTGGATATAGTGTCTCGGACTCTTAAAGATTGTACCTAAATCCAATTCACTATTTTAACTATTTATTTTTATTATTATTATTATATACATATATATTGATGCAGTTTTTGGTATGGTTCGATCGGCGATGGATTGCTTACAAAATAACAAGAGCATCAAAGAGTCCCGGTTTTGGTTGGAAATTCTATGATGCTTAAGTTAACACTTTTATATAAAGTCAAAATATAGTATGAGCTCATATCTTTTTGAGAATGATTTGATTTTGTTTATATAATTGCTTTCTCCATGTTCCACCTTCATGTGGTTGATGGACAGTGAGAGGTAGTTTAGAGATAATAAGTTGATAGATCATGGGTTGTCCACGAGATAATAGAAGGGGGTTGAAAAATAATCTCATGATGCTAGAGTGGGACCTATAGTAGATTTTATCCCAACAACACACACACACACACACACACACAAATATATATATATATATATATATATATATATTGGATTAGTTTTCTTAGAGCATTCTCAATGGAGGAGCTAAATTTTTATGCAAAATAGCTTATCAAAATGCACTTTATCTAGCTTAGCTAATAAATTTTTAAAGGTCTCATACGTTCGATCAGCTATATTTTTATTTATATCATTTAAATATTATTAAAAGTGAGAAAAGTTTTGGGAAAAAGAGAACATGAAGAGGAAAAATGGGAAAAGTTTGGAAAAAATAGAACATGCGAAAGAAAAAGTAGAAAAAGATTTGAGAAAAAGAGAAAACAAGTAAGAGAAACAATAAAAAATAAAATGGCTCCCTTGACAAATGCTGCTACATTTAGCTTTTTTTTTTTTAATTCTTCCAATCAAATATCTATTTTACATTTTCTTTTGGCTAATCCAATATAGAATATCCAACAGAATGGTTAAATAGTTTATAATCAAAATATTTTTTGTGTGTCTCATTCACTATATAGCACACTACATCAACATATATATATATATATATATATATATATATATATATATTTCTTTCTCTTTTTCTTCAAGAAAACAATAGAAAAAACTATAAAAATAAATAAATAAAATAGAGAATAAATATAAAATCTCTTAGTGTGCATATAGAGAAAACAGTAACTAAAATAAAAATTTTAAATTTTAAACTAAATATTTTAGTTTTGCATGGGTGAATCTTTCTGAGATGCTCATGGGTGAATCTTTTTGATCAAGGGGACCCTTGGCAGTTAAGTAGAACAAGACCGGAGGGAATATGTAGTATATCGCTTACTTTTCTTATATTTCTTAAGCATATTATTTTGCTGGGAAGTTTCCAAGTTCCATTTTTTTCTGCAATACCATTCTCTGGCTGCTTGACTTTGTAATGAATATTGAATTTTCATCAGTTGCCGGGAAAGACTTGAACAAAAAAAGAAAGACTTGAAGAAGTCTCTCCCACACGGATGGTTGATTGACAAATAACGAATAAATATCTACAACCGCGACAGTTGCTCTTGTTTATTAGTTGCAGATGCAGAGTACTCTTAAATCCTACAAATAAACCACTCTTTGCTTTGTCCAAATTAACTGCTATTAGCTGATTCATTTATCATCATATCTTATGCTGCAGAGTATTACGTTTCTACCTGCGAGGATGCACTTTGATTAATATACCAACTGTGGTGTTCGAAAACTCACTTATTTACTTTTAATCAACTAGCTAGTAAAGTATATATACTCAAAGTTCGATTTTTTACTTTTTATCTTTCTTTTTTTTTTTTCTAAGTTTTATTTCTCAACTTCCGGCATGCTATATATTACGATGTTTGATAATGGTTTTTTTAATAATATATATTTTTAATTTTAGGTTTCCTTGTACCAATAAAATATCCATCTAATATCTGGCATTGTTTTCTTGGTCTTACAATTTCTATTGAAATTGGTAAAATTAATTTTTTAAAAAATCTTTGTTTCTTCATTATCATGTACTTATGCTGCAGAGTTTTACAGTGAATTATTTTTGCTTCTTCCCTTAAAAAATTCCTATGGTGCACAATATGGGGAGGTTGCACACTTGCACTTAGAATAGACAAAAAAATGGTGTATCGTCTAATCAATTTTTGCATTTTCTAGGAACTAAAATTCAGCTTTTTGTGGCAATAAAAGAAGTTTGTGGGGTCATTAATAATTCGAAGGTCAGTTATGAGTCAACGCGGGCGTCGGCAAGAGAATAGGGAGAGGTTAGCTTCTTCTTCTTCCAATGTGCTAACTATAGTTGCCTCTACATGATTGATATGGCAATTAACATTGTAATTTGTAAATATTTTTCACTGATTCTGTATGACTGAAGGCACCATTATGGCATCTTACAAAGTATATATATTTTTACTTAATTAACTTACTTTGTAACAACTAAAAGTTTGACCTATCCACGTTTATCATGCAATTTTTTTCCCCGTAAATTGAGTATATATATATATATATATGTATGTGTGTGTGTGAATATAAAATGATGAAGTTTTACATTGGAAAGATGTAAAAAGTGTGAGTAGTTCATATAGCATAGTGGGGCCCAAACTCATAGACTTAAACTTTTGGATTGTGTAGTGTCTTATAATATACTTTATTATTGGCTCACTAAAAAGACTCATTAAGGTATCAATCTACCTAACAATTAATTAGGTGATTTTTTGCTAGTATTAATTATCAGTTAAATCTATTGTTTTTTTTTTCTTTACCAAATGGCACTTACCACATCAATAACATGAGTTTGTAAGAGAGTTATATATAGTAAACCAAAAGGCAAATACTAACATATTAACAAATTGAGTAATATTGCTACATATAGTATAGTCTCACTTTCGCTAGTATTAGTCTCACTTTTTTAAAATTGTCATTAAATTTGTAATGAATATTTAATTAAATTTTAATCTAATGGTAATTTTAAAAATCATCTTTGAATGTGAAGAAATTGGCTCTATCTTTGTGAAGAAATTGGTGTGAAGAAATTGGTCTTATAAAAGTCATCTTTTAGCGTGAAGAAATTGGTGTAAAAAAATAAAAGTATGTGTAACGTTACTCTAACAAATTTCTGCGCTTTCATGCAGCGGGGCTCTATGTTTTTTATATTGTAAGCACACCTAAGATTATAGGATCTAGCACATTCTATTTGGTCCCACTATTACAACATGAGTTTTAAGAAATTAAGAAAATGATATAAAAATATTAACATGGTTTTTTGCTTGTTATGTTCGATCTGCTCGATGATCAGGAAGTCAGATATTGAGAAGCAATTAGGTTCCCAGGATGATGGAGTTGATTTAGGAGGAAACAAGACAAATCTTGACCCAACGGGGGAGCTCATTTTTAAGTGGCATGCGATGTTTGTAGTGTCTTGCGTGATTGCAGTATCAATGGACCCTTTGTTCTTTTACCTTCCTGTCATCAACCAAGCTGACAAGTGTGTTAGGCTAGACAAAAGATTAAAGATCACAGCTATTTGTTTGCGATCGGTCTTCGATATGATTTATTTTGCGAATATCATTTTGGAATTTGTTTGTCCTTATATAGACGAGGACGCTAGCCGTATATCTGGACGAACTGAGATTGTTACAAATGCTCGATTAATAGCAAAGAGGTACTTGAAGACGTACTTCGCAATTGACATCTTCGCTATTCTTCCAATCCCACAGGTATTAGGGAATTTTTTTTTTCTTCCTAAAAGTACTGTTTTTTGTGAATATATCCCTAAACCATTACTTATTTTGTACTTAAACCTTTAGACTTTAAACAGTGATATTAGGGTCTCCCATATTACCACCATATATCAAATTAGGTACTTTTACATTTGTCTTCCCAAAATATCCTTAAATTTATTAAAGATAGCCATTTGAACATTTAAAATTATTAAAAAAAAAAAACTAAAAACACCAAAAAGGGATGACCCTTTAATTAGCCCCTTTTATTATTTTTTTTTTTCAAATGTTTTTTTTTTAGATTTTATTTATTAATAACTTCAAATGTATTTTGGAGAGAAAAATACAAAAAATGTATAATTTGACACGCAATGGTATAGTATGCGAGAATAAATATTGTAAAATTGGTGATAGTTTGGAGGGTTAAAGAACATTTTTCCCCTTTTTTTTTTTGTCGAAGCGTTCGTAGCTGCAATGTATAGATATATATACAAGTGGATTCATTCCCACTCAGTTACACATCCTATATATGTTGTTTGAACAAACAATGTCATACATGCATAAGTAGATCTTACGTATGCTGGTCGTTGTAATTTGTCCAGGTTTCAGTTCCAATAATATTTTCAAAAATGAGCAGCTCAAAATTTTTGGGCGCATTGGCGGTCCTACTCGCCTTTGTTTTGTTGCAATATTGGCCAAGAGTTCTCCGAATCTACCTATCATGGAGGAATCTTATCGAAAGTTCCAGAGAACTTGCTAGAAGAGTATGGATCAAAGCTGCATTTTATATTTTTCTATACATCCTTGCCAGCCATGTAAGATTATTGATTAACCCATCTTTACTTTTTTTCTCAGTCTTTCGTCAGATTTCTTCTTAAAACTTTACATTTCAAATGAAAATACTTCGATAATTAATCACAAGCATACATTGTGAATATTTTTCAATTGTGCTCATTCTTTTTTTATCCAGGTATAATTGTAACTTATGCTTATTTAATTGTAATGACTAGTTGTCTTTTGTAATTCGCGTATAAAGAGCCCAAAAAAATGTATATATGGGGATTATCTAGAAAATAATCAGCTGAATTCTTTTCTTCTCAAACTTGCTGGTCTTTTAGGTACTTGGTGCCTTTTGGTACTTTTTCTCTATCCAACGAGAGACATTTTGCTGGCACGTAGCCTGTGAAAATCATATTGGATGCGCACCAAGTTCTTTTAAATGTGGTCGCAATTTTGGGAATTACACATTTTTAGATGATAATTGTCCTCCACAATCATCAAATATAACACTTGTTGACTTTGGAATATTTCTTGAAGCCCATCAATCTGGTATTGGCTTGTCCTCAAATATTCTTCCAAGGATCATGCACTGTTTCTGGTGGGGCCTCCGAAATTTGAGGTTTGTACATATTGGACTCTTTGTCGCTCCATAATAGTTGGTTATTATCAATAAGCATATAATGTTACACATTGATTTAGGTTATTATCTTATACATTATATATAATTCTCCAATCTTGCAGTTCTCTTGGTCAAAACCTTCAAACGAGTAGCTATTTCTTGGAAAACTGCTTCTCAGCTTATATTTCGATCTTTGGTTTGCTATTGTTTTTGTACTTCATCGGTACTGTGCAGGTTGTGCTCTACATTTTTTTATTTATTTTAAGATTCAGTCCTCTTATTCATATAATTAATTAGGCGTGTGAGCGTTAGATCAGATGGTCTCTGTATGCATAGAAGGACACAACATGCACTTGCTGTGAGTGGACAAATCTGAAATCTGTATCTATAGTCTAGATCGACCATATGGCTGCAAGATCTGTAGTGACCACTGTGTGGCTCCCAGATCTGTCTCTGTGGTCATTGACTTTCAAGCCATATCACTAGTGTCAGCTCAGCTTAGCATTCCTTGGAGAAGGACCCTCTCCATTTCAATCAAATGGAGATTCATTCAGTTGTTTTAAAAGGACATGTTTGTTAAAAAAAATAAAATGATAAAATTGTCCCCCTAAAAATAATTAACTAGTTTATTTCAGTTTCATTTGAAATGGAGAGGATCCAAGTCCACATTCCTTAAGGGAGGAGCAATTAATTATTTATAATTTATTCTCTTAAGAAAGACACTGCTACGACTATAACTTCATTGCTTACCATGTGCAAGCTGTTACAAGGAGGCCATAAGGCACGAACTAGCAAAAAGTGTTCGGCCTTCTCGATTGGGAAAGTGTATTAGAATTTTATTTTTTATTTTTTAAGCTTAGACCATGTAATTTGTGTTCCTTCCATTTTTCCAAAGGCTAATAAGAGTTTAAAGTTTTCTACATGGACTAATTTTTGTGCAGAAATATTGTCGATTCAAAAATTTCTGAAATTCAACAAAAGATTTATTAATTACTAATTTTGATAGTAAATTTTTTTTATACATTACAATCTTAATTATGAGAAGGTCAATCGTATGTTTTAGTATTGAAATATTATTATAAATAATTAAATTCATCATTTTTTTTACAATTTGATAAACCGAACTTGTTGTGTGATAGACATACATGCAGATAGCAACTGAGAAGTCGGAGGAGATTACACAAAATATGAAACATAAAGAATTAGACATAAAGTTATGGATGTCTAGAAACAAGCTTCCTGATGAAATGAAAGAGCGGATCATCTCTTGTATACAGCACCGACTGAAAGAAAATAAAGATTTTGATACGGAGAAACCGATCCCTCATCTTTCTAATATAAATCTTGTAAAGGAGATTAAGCGTCATCTTTGCTTACCTCTGCTAAAAAAGGTGAGTCTTCTTCTTTTTCTTTTAAGCTTTTGAAAAATATATATATAATAATTTTCTCTTTGGGAGAATGTAATAAAAAAAAAAAAGTTGGAAATGTGTAAATTTAGTATAAAAATGGATAAACAAGACGACTTTAAAGAATTGAATTGATATTTAAGGTGTTGTTGTTCATGATCCAAAAACCCCATTTTAGCATTCATGTTGAAGACCGTTGACAGTACTCTTTGCTTTGAAGAGAGTAAACTAATGTCGATGATGGAAGTGGCATAATTGGCCATTGCAAGTAGTTTTAGTGCTTGATGTTGAATATTATCCATACACACTCGTGTAATCATTTCTATATTAAACTTATTCTCGTTGTTTGCAATCTAGGTGCAAAGTCTTAATAATGAAAGTGAATATCTACTGCGATTGATCTGCGAATCTCTCAAGCCATTGTACTACAATGAGGAGAGCTATATTCTCCGAGAAGGAGAACCACTTACTGCGATGCTCTTCATCACGCAAGGCAGTGTATGTTGCTTCAAAACTAGTAATGGTGAGAATGGTGAGGGAATCGTCTCAGGCGCTGAGTGTATTGAAAAGGGTCAATTCTACGGAGAACAAGTTCTAAAGTGGGGGTTCAACAGCTCCTTCTCACCCAGACTATCTGACCTCCCAATCTCCACCAAAACTGTCAAAGCCCTTACAAAAGTTGAAGCCTTTGCTTTAACAGCCAATAACTTGAAAAATCTGGTTGTCAGGCAATCCCAAGCAACTTCTGCTGCAAAAGGCTTTGCACAAGCAGTTCGCAGGCGCCTTAATGAAAGGAAGAATGAAAATCCTCCCAAAAAGGCTTAAGCAGAACAATACTGGCTGTCATTGTTTGTGCTTCAAGACCAGCAGTGCCACACTTGTTCTGAAGGTCTTTGTGTCAAGTTTTTTTTTAGCAAATACAAACAAAGGAAGGGCTATATAGGGAGATCCTTCCCACAATTGTGTTAAGTTGCTAGTTGTATGGTGCAATATGCTGATTAAATTAATTGCCACATCAGCATCCGGATCATGGTTTTTTTTTTCTTTTTTTTTTCTTCTAGTCATCTTAATTTGTACTTCCTTTTCGAGATGTTTTTGTTTACACAATAAAGTCTTTATTAGTTCTTCATATTAAATTCCGTTTCATAATCTATAATTGTATAGGGTTTAGGTTTTAGGAATTGGCCCTCATATAATTATGAGTAATGTTATATGCTAAATTTTTATCTAAAAAATATCTCACAATATTGATGTAGCAATTTCAACTAACTCTTAGATTTTTTTCCTTTTTTCTTTTTACAAAAATTGGTCCAAGGTTTGATTAGGACCGTCACATTAGAATGTTTAATAGTTGTGTAATAAAAATATAGTTTCTTTACTTTTTAATTATTAGATATGCGTAATGCTAGAAAGGATATTTTTATGGGTAAAGTCCACTTAACCCCCTCAAACTACTACCCCAATGACAATCTACCCCCTAAACTATCAATTGCGACAATTTACCCTTCAAACTACTAAAAAAATGACAATGTACCCCCAATTCTAAAAAAAATGATGAAATTACCCTTACTAATTTTTTTTTAAAAAAAAAATACTAAAATTTAATTTTCTTTCAAATTTTTAAGAGTATCTTTGTCTTATTGAAAATTCTATAAGGGTAATTTCGTCATTTTACTAGCATTGGGGGTACATTGTCATTGTTTTGGTAGTTTGGGGGGGTAAATTGTCGCAATTGATAGTTTATGGGGTAGATTGACATTTTGGGGGTAATTTAAAGGGGTTAAGTGAACTTTATCCTATTTTTATTTTACAACTATTCTACATTAATGCTAATTAATGTGGTAGTCAACCAATTTTTAGATTGGTCTTGGTTAAAAAAATAGAAAACAAAAATCCAAAGTTGGTTGGGAAATGTATCTAGTACATTACTTATTGAGTATTGGAATTTTCTCATTATTCTTCCTATGTATTTAAACTAGATATGAAGGTTCAAAAGAAGATTGTTGAACAACTTTTGCATTGTTTCTCAAGCCAATTCACTACAGAAAGCACAACAATGTTTCTCAATAAGGGAGAAACATTGATGCGATGCTATTTCTCATGGGATATAGATTCCTAGCAATTAATAAATGTGAGAACTTTTATGGGGTCATTTGCCCAAACAAATAAGCAGGTTGCCCAAAACTTGTTTAAAAAGATAAACCTTATAAAAATTACCTCACATTTGTCGTACGAATTGTTACCGATCCAAACACAAAATTGTTTTGAATCTCTATTCCTACCTCCTACGTACAAGACATTGCTTGGATTTTTTTTTTTTTCCTAAGCAAATATGGGAAAACAGGGAAGGGGAACATTGCTTGGATTTAAACAGTGGCGTAAGTGTGACTTTAATGTCCATCGAGTCACTCCACTAGTTTTGTCTATTGATTGTGGTTGCTAGTCGTTTTCAGTGAATGGTAAGAGTAGAGAACAAAATATAAATATTTACAAATAACAATAAATGATATTCCAAATTGTTTGAGAATTGTATGTTCCCCACGAATTTCTTTTACTTTTGCAATACTTTTGCAAATTTTTTTTTTTTTTTTTTTTATATATAACGTATGAGAACTTTACTCATATTAATTGCACATCGCAAATGCATACTGTACAACAATCCTCACCGTTAATCAAACTCCTACGAGTAACTAACCCCACCCGTTAGAACCAGTTACCAAGTAATCCAAGAGCTTTCAAACTTTAAAAATTCTCAATTTAGCGTATAAAACTTCTAGGTTTTTGCAATGTGACCACTCCGTTAGATTTTTCCATTAAATCCTAAGAAAGGGTGTCAAAATGACCAAAATACCCCCGTTTTAAAAAAGAAAAAAATTGCAAACATTCAAGCGTTAGTCAATATTTATTGCAAAAATACCAATGCTTGAATCCTTTCAATTTTTTTTTAAAAAAAAACATGAATATTTTGGAAATATTAACAAGCTTTAACGGAAAAACTTAATGAATGAGTGACATTGCAAAAATTAAAAGTTTGATACATTAAATTGAGGGTTTTTAAACTTTAGTGAAATGATTACAAAAGTGATGAAAGTTCAAAGCGGATGAGTGAAGTTTTCCCTCTTCTTTTTTTCATATGTTGTTTTATGTACTAATCTTGGAGCTTCTAAGATGGCCTCAATGAATAGAACCAAGCATGTGGTGATGCCTTCTTATGTGTACAAATGAGATGGGGCGGCACATCCATAGAGCAACATGCCATAACAACATATATGTAATTCAGATGGCTCAACACAACATGTTCTTTTTTCTTAAGCGCCGTAAATGGGTGCCCAAAAAAAAAACATTCAAAGAGCAAACAAGTAAAGAACGCTCGAGTCAAGTTCAGAATATAGTTCAATTTTCAAATTTGTGCTCAAACTTCTACTGGATGTCACAAGCCCGTTGTCTGTCAATATATAGAACGCGTCCGTTTCCGATATCTGTCACAAGTCGAACAGTAGCTACAAACGCCCAACACTACACATTTTTTTGTCAATTGTAGCCCAGATGGATAATCTCTCCCTGGCCAACTAAAACCCCAAAAACTATGCTAATAATAATCAATCCAAGCAAATAATTGATCAGGGTTTCCACATGCTAAATGCAGGTGCAAATTAATTACTACTGCACATAAAAAATAAGCAATTTTTTTTAAAAAAAAAAACGACTTTGATGTAAGCTAGGAATATGTATGGATTGAGACCCTCGAATGTTGCTGCATATAATACAAGGAGAATTATCAACTAAATATGAGCAGATGGGCTTACACTAAAACAGGTGGCTGGACAGTATAAGAGGCTCCAATTCTTCCTTCATCTTTATGGAGCTTCTGTGTAAGATCCCATTCAAAATGAAACAGCCTCCACAATATGTTTTCCTTTGTTCAACATGATGCAACTTGCCCTGCATACCAAATCATAAACCCTTTAATCCCATTCAGAATTTAAATTCATGTGCATTTTTACCCGGCAAAAAGGATGGGGGAAAAGAAAACAAAACACACATGCATGCACATGCGCATATACGCAAACAAAAAAAGGGGTTAAAAGAATATCGTGGACAAATGCTATGAGAGAATTATAGTAATTATTGCCCAGCATTGGATAAGGAGTAGCGCATATACGCAAACAAAACAAGGGGTTAAAAGAATATCGTGGACAACTGCTATGAGAGAATTATAGTAATTATTGCCCAGCATTGGATAAGGAGTAGGATTCATATAGGGTATTGAAAATGATAGTTTGACATAGCAATATAGGCTCTGGGACCAACAAAAATGAATTTCATCACCAAAACCAAGCAATGGACTTGAAGAACAGTAGTAATCTCTAGGAAGTTATCAATGTTATCATCTAAAGGCTAACATGGAAATTCAAAGTTTAGCTGTATATGTGACAAACAACAATATCTGCAAGCACCTAGCAATCACAAAGAAGAAATTAATAATACAGTTAATACTCATGCAACTTTAGAGCAAATGGACTGGTAAATGAAATAGTAAGTCACACTTGCCTCCTTCCATTGGCCACATTGGTTATCTCAGCTCTGGCAGGCACACCAGACTTGACAAATGACTCCAGGACTTGACTTGTCCAAATAACCAGAATGTGCGCAGCGCCACAAACAGATAGAATTTCCTCTTGCATATCAGCCAACTTTTCCCACCCACACTCAACCGCAAGATCTCCTCTAGCAATCATCACCCCTAGAGGAATGGGAGACTTCATTGCCTCCAACAGCATGAGAGGCAATTTCTCAAATGCACTCTTTGTCTCAATCTTGAGAACAATTCCTAGGTTCCGAAGCTTCCGCTTCTCCAATTCTTGGTGGAGCATGACAATATCATGAACATCTCGGACAAATGAAACCCCAACCATGTCAGCATGAGCAGCAACAAAATCAAGATCCATAAGATCCTTGGAAGTGAGGCCTTCAACCCATACATTGCTCTCTGGAAAGTTGATGGATTTCTCATATCCAAGCTTAGCATCTCTTGGACCAGTATGAGTGATTGAGACAAGAATCTCGGAGATACTAGTTCCCTGGATTACTCCCCAAATCTTTCCATCATCAAAAGCAATGGGATCTTCAATTTTGACAGAATCAAATAGAAAGCCAGAAGAACAACCTATTCTATGAGCACCACATGTTGGCCCAGGCAATTCATCCTGTTCACATAAGCTCTCTCTGGATATTACTAGTAAGTCTCCAACTCTCAATCTTATAAGCGGATCTATGGCAGAGACATCCACTACTCGTCCAATATGGAACTTCCCATTTTTTCTCTTAACATGCAATTTAGTTCCAGATTCAACATAAGCAGTCCTAGTACACTCAGCAACATACCCAGTGCCAGAAAAGACATCAAACCTCTAAGAAATCTTAAGCATCCGTTTCCTTCCCCTAACATCATGGAATCCCACAGTATCACCTACCCGGAGCATGCTCAGAAATTTTTGGTTATCTATGAAGAGAACTGCATCAGGAGTTAAATGAGCAGGAGGAATGCCTTTATGACACAGCCACACTTGAGCAGGGACGCTCATATTTCCGGTAGCATTTTTGTTGGGAGATATCTTTACCATACATGGACCAGGCATCAGTTTGCCTGTTCAGAGCTTAGGTCCAGCTTAATCCATGAGAATTTGGCATGGTTTCTCCAGCTTTTGAGAGCTTTTTTTCACCCTTCTGATTATCTCTGTCCAAACACTTGGGTTTCCATGTGCGCAATTAATCCATATAATAGAGGTCCCCGTCTTGATAAGGTTGGTTATAAGTGTATCACTCTCAATAGCTTCTTGGCCAACTGTTACCATTATATGAGTATTTATGTCATCTTGTAGTGGACCCAATAATAACTCGCTATTAGACAATGCCTTCTTCTTCATTGTACGTATTGTGACTTCTCGTTCTTTTGTTGGTCCAGTCTTTTTTGAGAGTCGATCCCTGGAGCAGTATTCTCTTTGATCTTCTCGGTGTTAGATTTCAAATTTTCTAGCAATTGGATCCCTGCAGTAAGACTTGCAAGAACATTAGAATTGATAGTCTCCAAATTGAAAAGACCAACAGAAGAGAGATCTTCTTGGAGCTTCTCTAGATCAAGACATTTCAGTGCCAGGTAATGTATTAAATTTGTTGCACTGACCAAGTAATTTCTGCGAGGTAAAAAAAAAATGCATATTTAGAATGTACTTACAAAACAAGAAACTTGAAGTATACAGGAAATATGTATGTCAAGAAAGAGTAAACAGGAGCTGATTTTTAAAAGAAAAAGATATAGCCTATTTGCTCTGTAAACATTTTCCCCTGTTCTGCAATGTATTGCCTCACACAGTAAATTAATTTGACCAAATTGCAAAAACAGATGCTGAAGTTATTAGGATGATCAAGAAATCAACGAACCTCTTGTTCAGACCGATAAATAACATTTAAACCATCAATGTAGTTGCTTAAATTATTTAGTTACAGGAGTGATAAATGGTACGGGATGAGGATACTTGTAGTCCACAAATGGTTGAATTTGGGCCACAGCACATCCATGTAAAGGACCATTAGTCTAATAATACAGATGCAAACGCATGTAATATAGAACTAGATTAAAAAGTCGAAAAGTAGAAAATCTTGAGTCTACCTGAGAAAAAAAAAAAAAAAAAAAAAAAAAAAAAAAAGAAACTTTCACGTATTAAATTCCAATGAAAAGTTCCAGTAAGGTACATCTTCAATGGTTTACGAGAGTGGAGACATATTGTAGGGTCAGTTGTTTTGGTGTCCCCAGACAAAATTTTACTCCAGACTCTTTTTTGAGAAAAAAAAAAAAATGCAAACAAAAAATGCTAGATGTACCTATGGCATAGTTCAAGCCGAGAAGCATTGCATTGTTCTGATGCTAATACATGTAAGTGAACTGCCTTTAGCTTGTCAAGAAGGGATCCTCGGTTTCCTGGGTACTCAGAACTTGGATAAAAGTAGGCTTGTGAGCTTAAACTAGAGGCAAGAGCTACCACATCTGGATCCTTGGAATGCTCATTGTGATCATCAGCGAAAGCATATGAACTCCCCCTATCTGCTTTTATTCTTTTCATTTGGAACAGAAAAACCTAAAGTCCTTGGCCTTTGATTTCTCCCTTGTGTGGCTAATATTTGAACATTATGAGCTGGCTGTTTCACATGCAGTCCACATGGTAGATGTTTGAGCTCCCCCCTTACGTTGGAGGGTGTAGATTGTATGAGATTAGCTGTTTGAATGGCCTGCAAAGCAGAAGATTCACTGAGAACTTCACTGGTTTTGAAATCCATAAAATTCAAATGACACATGAATGTTACACTACCTGAACACATTGAAGGGAGGAAACAAGTTCAAATAAAGGTACAGGCTAAAGCATTCAATAACACCATTTACATCACTTCCAGAAAGGTGACAATTGGCTAAAGCATTCAATAACACCATTTACATCACTTCCAGAAAGGTGATAATTGGCTAAAGGTACAAGTAATACTGAAATATCCATCAAAAGCATCAACATCCCATACCACTTGATTTTGCTGATAAACATATCACCATCCAGTAATCACCAATTCCACCATTACTATCTAATATCTACCTCTCAACCGTTCAAGTAGTCATTTTTTCATGAATGCGTTATCATAGACTGGAAGAAAAATAAATAGCCTTCATATAGGTGGTCAGGTTGAAATCTAACAAACTTATATTCATGGTTCGCTTAAATCATCCTATCTGCAATATTTTGTGTCTAACTATATGAACATGGTTATGTAAACAAAAACATACAAATACGTCAACAGATTATGTACATATACGGCAATAAATTATGGATGTTGAATTGCATTGAGGGCAAAGGGGCAAATTACATGGTTTGGGATAGTCACCTGGTTAGCAACCACACAAACTGAAAGTGCACCCAGCGTCGTCATTATTGGCCAAAATCAGCGAACATGCAGATTATGGACCTGCCAAGACCACCCAACACAAACAAATTAACCTGCTTTCATACCCTTGAGAATTCGCAATACATTCCTCGAAATCAAAAGAAAATTCTTCGTTTTTTGAGACAGAAAGAAACAGAAAATGGTACCTTTGGAGCATTCCAGACAGAAACCAAAAAGTCCGCGGAGCTGCGCCTGTTTCTCGAGAAAGTGCAAGGGAAAATGATACGAGGCAGCGGGCATGGAGAAGGGGGAGTGTGGAGAGAGCGTGGCAGTCTGCCAGATTCGGTCAAGATTCAATACGTGGCATAATCTACAACTTTTTTGTTGATTTAAACCTTTATTTAAAAAAAAAAAAAAAAAACTGGAAGTACAATTACCTATGGGACGGTCTAATTTTCGCATCGTGTGGTGCGTGAGTTGTGATTACCAAGAAATATAATTAGAGAAAATAACTTTTTTTATACAAGTAATTAGAGAAAATAATTTTTTTTTTCTTTTTTTTTTTAAAATCACGAACTTAGTTGTATTATTAATTGCTAGAAACAATTTGGAAGAGGAAAAACATGACAAATTATGGTTTATATGCGAGGGTTTTAAATATTTGAGGACCAAGCTAATATTAGTTTCCCCTTCCAATTTAGTAATTGCAATTTGCACATAAACATCTATATATGATTACACGTTGTGTTGTACGTTTTTTCTCTTCTCTTGTTTGGACGTTGAACACAATTTAAGAGACTTTTCTTAGCTGCTTCTTTTCTTGTCTTGTAGTTGATCTCTTTTTCTCGACTAGCTTATTCAAGTGACATTTCTTTAGATGCTATGAAAATTTCACATGATACAAAAGAGTCTATTTTTAAGTTAGTTTTCGGTCTTATAACCATCGAATGCTAATATCCATAGAAGAATCGATGAGAAAGAGATTACCTATGCTAATATCCATAGAAGAATCAACAAACTTTTTTGTTGATTTAAACCTTTATTTAAAAAAAAAAAACTGGAAGTACAATTACCTATGGGACGGTCTAATTTTCGCATCGTGTGGTGCGTGAGTTGTGATTACCAAGAAATATAATTAGAGAAAATAACTTTTTTTATACAAGTAATTAGAGAAAATAATTTTTTTTTCTTTTTTTTTTTTTAAATCACGAACTTAGTTGTATCATTAATTGCTAGAAACAATTTGGAAGAGGAAAAACATGACAAATTATGGTTTATATGCGAGGGTTTTAAAATCAATGGATTTGAATAATAATTATTATATAAAATGCTCTATGTGGATATCAATTATATATTTTATTTTTGGAGTTATAATAGAGAGAAAAGAGAGGTATATTTCAACAAATCATTTATGTTATTAACTTAACATTTTACACAATCATTTTAAATAATTTAGTAAGTATTTTTAAAATGAAAACAGATAAATACTATCTCAAACTATCACCTAATTTGCAATATTTCTCTCAAACTAAAGAATGTATCAATCCCTCAAACCAACAAAATTTTGACCATTTTGTCTCGCTAAAAGACAGAAATATCCTTAATAAATTTTAATAAGACAAAAAGACAACTAAAAATCCAAGAAAGAAATAAAATAAAAAAATAAAAAGAAAAAAGAGCCATGATAGCAGCTTCGTGGGGTTGGTCTTCACCATTTTTTTTTTTTTTTTGAAATTTTATTTATTTTTGTTTAATGTTACTTTTTATAACACCATATATACCGTGAAATACTATAAAATACTATAATGCTATAAAATCTAATATGTACCATGAAGTAATTCCTAAAATGAAGAGGATTATATTCCGTTCAACACAGGGATTAACCATTACAATCATAGGAAATAAATCCATGGAGAAGACACAATTTTGAGTAGTTAATCATTGTTTTCATGTTATTTTTCAGGGCTGAAGGTAAACCCAAACATTACTGTCTCCGTCTGCATTTTCCACATCCTGCCAAAAAGGCATTGATATTATAAAATCTCCACCTTGACGTCGCCATTTAGAGGTAATACCGAGGTAAAATGGTAGAACATATCTATGCATGCATACACCAAGATGCTCGTGAAGAGATTATTGCACCGGAAATTATTGAACTTCTTCTGTTTTTGTAAACTGGAAATTGATATATATTTGCTGGAGATACATGGGAAACATGATAAGAGGGGTTCGAGTTCTAACATTTCACTGTGAGGCCTTGGAACCCATAATCGAATTAAAGACTTACAGCCTCGACATTACGAAGAAATTCAGCACCCACAGAAGATGACAATGTCACAAAGCTACTATATTATGAAAGTAGGTATCAACAAACTGATTGTTGGAAGCGATAATATTACATGCATGCATAAATATCCTTACTAAAACATCGAATAGAGCTTGATGCCCCATCTGCACTTGTGCAATAATCACCAGGTGTCTATTTTCCAATGTGGGACTAATTCCACATATCTGAAAAATCAAACTAGGCCTGCTAATGATAAACTAGGAAACACATATTCCTTTTCCTTGTGCTGGGGTTGGAGAATTACGAAGCGAGCTCACCTCCCTTTTCAGAAAGGATGGCAAGGCAAAGGCAGCAGAATGCATCTGTCACAAAAAATAATGCCATTTAGTTTCAAGTCAATATAGCTTGTGCATGTGTTTGTGTGCACAAGTACGGGTGTTTTTTCTCATCTGTTCTTTTTTTTTTTAGGAAACTTCACTAAGAACCTCCAAACTTTCACCAGTTTTGAAATATCCCCTCTGAACTTCAAAATCTCTCAATTTAGTCTTCTGAACTTTCAATTGCTCTCAATTTAGACCATTCCGTTAATTTTAGCCGTTAAAAATTCAAAAAAAAAAACCAAAATATCCCTAATTTTATTTTTTTTTAAATAAAAAAAAAATGTTTTAGAAGTTGAAATTTTATACAAAAGTCAGAGGTATAAACGTTATGTAACGTTTAAAATCTGATGAAGGGATCCAAATTGAAAGCAATTGAAAGTTTAGGGAACTAAATTGAGTGATTTTAAAGTTCAGGGAAGGTATTTCAAAACGGGTGAAAGTTTGGGAGTCCTTAGTGAAGTTTTCCCTTTCTTTTTTTTCACCCAGAGTGCAAATAAGGATTTCATTCACAAGCAAAGATGACAGATTAGAATGGAACAAAGATGACAATTCTTCACCAAGACCTACAACCATAAAAGGTTAAGAAAGTCTCTCATTTAATAACTCAGGGTATGCCTAGTTTACCTCCAAAACCTGATCTAGCGTATATCAAAGAAATTTAGCTTTTGCAAGGTATATTATGTAAATATTTTTTTATCTTGCTCACCAATGAAAAAGAATAAGTTGCAGCGTAGGCTGTACGGCAAATATCAATTGAAGATGAATTTAAAATAGCAGCAACAACAACAACAGCAGCAATAATAATAATAATAATGATAATGACAAACAAATCTTACCTCTGAGTTGTAGAACCTTAGTTCTCTTTTATGCTTGAGAGCTCCTTCTAATTTCTCAATAGGATTGACAGGATTTACAAAATCAACAGGTGGCCCCTCGGTTGAGCATATAAGAAATCCTATCACACCACTGCATGGCACAGAAGCAGTCCACAAGGAAGAATGAGATGAGATCTAACTACAGTAATTCAAACATGCATATTTGGTTGATAGGATACATAACATAAAGGGTGCAAACCTAATAATAATAGCCTACTTATTTACATGTCAAAAAGTCCAACTGAATCACAATAAGAAATTTGCCACAGACAACTCCAATATTTGTTGAGAAAACCAACAAACAGTAAAGTCAAGACAGTGCAAAACCAATAAACAGACAACCTATTTTCAATAATTCTTTACCATTTCAAACACATACAAAGCAGAAAAGGCAATAAGCTAAAGCAAAGTGCAAAATGTTAATCAATAATGTTGGAACATGAAGTATGGAGAAAAATAGGGAACACCAATACCTTGGATATGTTGGGACACTGGCCCAGGCATAATGAACAGAACCCTTGAATGTTTCACGGCAAACAGAGATCATATCCTGAATAAGATGTGTATGAAGCCACATGCTTTCTGCCATGTTACAGAGAACACCACCAGGCCTTAATGCTCTAGCTGCTGTCTCAAAAAAAGGCTTCTCCACAAGCTCCTGAGCAGGACCTGTATCAGAAAAAGGAACCCATGAGTGAGGCTTTGGTTAATAACAAACCTGATAAGCAACATATTTTTCAAAAAATAAAAAAGAATTAAAGAAAAGGAGGGAAAAGGAAATCAAAGCTTTCAGTATTTCCTAAACAACGTGACTGCATATTTCAGATTTTAGGCAAACCATGTCTTTTTTTATCGAAATTTCATAAAACAAATAAATAAATGCTTATAAATCCACCTCAGACACTAATCTGCAGCAGCACTCCATTCTGAATATGTGGAATGAATCATAACAAATCAAAAAACAACATACCCACAGGGTCTGATGAATCAACAATGATAGCGTCATACTTCCCTTTGGGTGCATGCCGAAGAAAATCAGCAGCTGTCAAAAAGAAAAAGTATGATTAACCACAGGCACATAGCCTTACACCCAGGCCAATTCAACAGAAACCAATGAAGAAAGAAAAAAAAAAAACCAATCACACTGTTTTGAACATACCATCACCAATATGAAGGTGGACGCGAGGATCCTCAAAGCCAACAGCTAACTCGGGAAAAAACCTTTTTGAGACCTAAAATAAAAGAAACCAAGCCAATCAGTTGATTAACTCACCTAAAAAAGAACAACTCAACAGGAAATCACATGAAGAGGGGCACGCTACATTATCTACTTACATCAATGACCATCTTATCTATCTCACATATATCAATTTGCTCCACAGAGGTATGGCGAGAAATTTCTCTAAGAACTCCACCATCACCACCACCGACAACCAAAACCTATAAAATTAATTTTAGAAACACAGAGCATTATGCCAACAATGAAAAAGGAGAAAACCAAAAAGCAAAGTCATGTAGAAGTAAAAGGTGCCCCACTCCACCAGCAAATTCATCAGTAAAATCACACTGATGCATAATATATTACTTAATCAATAAAAAATAAAAAAAATAAAAAAGGAAGTGCGTTGTTTGGTCTTTTCTTTTATGTATTTTAAGGCTGCAATAACAGAAGGAATTAGCTCGAAGAACTACTTTTCCAATTGACAGCAACAATTGATTATGAAAAAAAAAGGGTAAACATAAAACTGGTGGCCACAGATGCAACACCAAAGCTATACACATATTATACTCTTATCAAACCACATGTCCTTCTTGGTATTATAGTTGAACAATCCTATAGAAGATTCTCCATTAACCATGTCCTCTCCATATAATTTAGAACTGTACTTTGTAACCAATCTTGTTCATAGAACAATGTCCACAATTAATTCAGTGAAATGCATCCATCTAATAAATTTCAAAGTTCTGTTCCATCCTATTCTTATAGAGGCTGTTTACTTCTGTCTCTAATTTCAAAAGGAACCCCATGATCAACATGCTAGAAACCATAATCAATTGGCTAAGTAGCAGAAACCAATCATCTTTATTATTAGCATTCCCTTTAAAGTTTCAGGAAGCAGCATGGTATTATCTTTATAAATGATACAGAAGCTGAAGTACAAACTTCAATTATCACAAAGTATAAATGCCCCCTTTTTTTTTTCTTTCTTAATAATGATATACTTCTATTAGATATAAAAGATAGTTAAGGTTAGCGGCGTCACACAATACTATCAAACGTGGTTTGACCATTATTTTCAAACTTACAAATACATACAAATTTTATAGACCCATCTCATCAATAAATAAAACAAAGAATATGCAACAACAAAAAATGCCACAGGTGAGCTGAAATCCACAGCAAGCTTAATCTAATTAACAGCAGTGACTTCAAAACCATGATTTTCGGATGAAATTACAGTTTTGGGGGACAGAATTGAACAAAGAGGAAGATGAGCAATCATCTCCTGGTAGGCGCATTCATCTTTCTCCGTCAGTTGAACAATGCCATCAAGTACAAGGACTTTCCCATATGTTGAGGACTGCAGACAAAAGAATTGGCATTCACCAACTGATAGGGAACAATTATAAAGAATGCAAAGGATAAGTAGACAAAAGAAAGTAACTCGGCAAGGTAAGAATGCTAAACCTCAAAAACCAGGACCTCTTGGAAGTCTGACTTTCCCTTGTACAAAACCTTGTCCACTTTTAGTGAATGGGCTTCTCCTAAATATGATCAAAAGATGCATATTCACTAAATCAAGTTAGTGGTTAAAGCATTACGAAAAAAATTAATAATTTCCTAGTATAAGGAGAAGGTGTGACTAACATCACTACCAAAAAGCTCCAGCATTCCTTGTTCTCAAAGCCAAAAGGGTGTATATTTTTCATCAGGGATGTAATCTTTCTAAATATATCAAAACAATAAGAAAGATCACATAGTGAAGAGGGATTACAGAGTTTCTCATGCTATATCCTGCAGCTATTACCATCAGAAGAATTTGATTGGCTAAGGTTTTAACATTTTTTTTTTTTTTTTGATAAGTAAGATGTATGAAAATTATTCATGACAATGAGAATATCTACTGCATAAGTATGCAAGTAATGCCTACCAGGCCACATCGGGTTGTTAAAATAAACCTTTTTGCTAGCTTTCCCTGTAATAGAAAGATAAGAAAACAGGTGAGTGTTATGAAACTATTTAGTCCAACTAATGTGCCGATATAAGGGCAGGCACCATGTACAACAAGTACAAATGAAAATTTTGGATAATCGTAGATAATGACCAGAGCAATGAGTTTCTGAAAACCACCCAGAAACAACAGTAGAATGGCATTTTGCCTCGAGCTCAGGGACTGAAGCCATAGCCTTCAAGCAACAGGATGGTATAACCTTCCCCGAGCCATTCCCGTTACTCGCCTTCCCATCCATAATCTTCTGGCATTCCAAACCTCTTCCTGCGCCGCCCTCCATATATTATCTTTTTCTTCTCTGGCTCCAGCCTCTACAGACCAAAAGATATTGAAAAATTTTAATCAACAATAAAAATTATAACTGCGGTTAATCTTTCCATACACACACAAAGACCGCAGAGGGAAACATATCCCTTGAAGTTTCAAGCATTCATCTCCAGTATTACAGTTCATAAATCCAATAGGCATTAACATAAACAATGAAATTAAAACTTCTAAAGAAAAAAAATATCAAAGAAAAAGATATAAAGAAAATAAAAGAGCACAGCAGAGAAGAATACCAAGCAAAATCTCATATTTACAATTTCAAGCAAAAGGGGCATAATTTATAACCAAGCCCATCGCTAAAATGGAAAAATTTTTCCTTCAAAAGTTAAGTTGGGAAAGAAATATTTACTTCTCATAAGGAAATATATATAGCTTGTGATAAAAGTTAAGAGATAAAAATAAACCATCAATTTAACCCAATTTTATGTACACATTTTGATTTGTAAATATAGGTGATTGCCAATAAAATAGTCACAATACCTTGCCAAATTTGTAGTTATTTCACCGAATAAAGAACCAAAAATCGTAATCAAATCATGCAATCGTTGATAGTAATTCAAGGAAATATCACAAGCTCCGTTCCAAGGAAAAAAAATAATAATCACCTTCACCTTATAAAAAAACCCAGATGATTTTACTCGGCTTCTACTTTTCGCGTGGTCCCAAACAATTACGAAGAAAAGAAAAATAACAAAATGAAAATTCTTTTTCTTTCCATTGCCAGCACATTTTTAGCTACCAAAGAAATCTACTTTTGGGCAGAAAAGAATGAACACGATTTCCTTTTCGGTCAAATGCCGAAAAGTGAAGTGCTAAACTATATCAAACCACGTATCAACTAAGAAAACAAAATTCCGCACGGAAAGAATCAAACTCAAGAATATCAAGCTCAAATTCCATTTGCCTGTTGCATTAAACTATCACAAAAATATCTGAAATCCGTTTGGTTTCCGAGAAACTGTAGAAAGAGAAACGAAAATATGGGACTTTAACTGGCATCGACAATAATATCACTATTATCTCAAACCATCCCACATAAAACAAACGGCACCGAGTGCAAAAATAAAACTTTCCCTAAAAAATTTCCTCGGAACCAAACAGAGTCGCTAGGGTTTAACAAAAATGGTCCAATTAACAATACCCAAAAGCTACAAACACAATCTCTACCTCGCCAAAATCGGAAATAAAATTAAATAAAAAAACAAATTTAAAATCAAATGAAATTAAAAAAAATAAATCACATTTCAGTCAAAACCTGTAGCAGATCAAGAGAGATATTATATTACAAAAGCAAAGTGGGAGTAGAGAGTAGAAACGTTTAGATATAGAGAGAGAAAGAGAAGAAACCTACAGAATATAGATAGACCTTGCCTGGCGTCAATGGCACTGAAATTGTCTTCCTCTACAGATTTTGTTCTTCCTGCTTTCTTTGTTCTACGATTTCCTTTTCCTGAAGGCCAAAGAGTGAGCGGGAAAGAGATACAATGGTCTGCTTCTCTGTCTCACTCTCTCTCCTTGCCTGTGAATGTAAAAATGTTTGTTTGGACGGAACTGGTGTTGTGGAAGCCTATTTATACAATGAATTGACTGTCTTTTGTTTATACTTATTTAAACTTATTGCGTTTTATTTATTTATTTTTTCATATTTTGTAGAATACTTTTTTTAATTGAAGTTTGGGACTTGAAAATTGAAATTGTGCCCCGATAGGAAAATCAAAAAGCAACCAAATGGCAACACAAGCGGCGCCACTCTCAACTACCGAGACACAAGAAAAAAGGTCAAAATCAGTGGGTACAATGTCATCTCCTTTTAAACTTTTGCCTATCTTCTTCTTATCACTTCTCTACAGTAAGCTAGTACCTGTGGTAATCTATGTGACATCTTTGTACTTTGTTTTTTAAAAATAAAAAATAAAAATAAAAGAGAATCTTTGGTACTAAGTCTATGAAAAAAATCAAGAATATAAAACTTTGATAAATTATAATTAAAATTAGGAGGTTACAACATTATAGAAACAAACATAAAATTTTACAATTAAGTCATATCTACGACTTTAAGATTCGCTAACTCATGTTTAAACTTTAGATTTAGAACAAATCTACTCTAAGCAAACTCAATCTAATACATAGGTAGTTTATATTTTCAACTTTTATTTTTCTCAACCATGGGAGTAAAATCCTCACACCGAAACTAATCATCCTCAACCCAAAGCCTGGTCAGATAAAAAACTTCACCACAAAGATCGCTTATAAAAGTAGATCTAAAGAGAAGTCAAATCCTTACTAAAAAAAACAACAAAAACACAATTGAAAAGCCAGCAAACAACCACAACAACTGGGGCGAGGGAGGCGAAGCGCACTGGCCAGCGCGCGGTGGACGAGATGGAGCCGTTTTGCGCCGATGGACAGCTGAGGAGCTAGGGAGCACAGTGGGTTGACGCGTGACTGAGCGAAACCAATTGAGGGGACTAGATTTAGATTTGAAAAACTAAATTTAAAGCTCAACCGATTCTGGGGAGGCGAAGAGCGACGGAAGCAACGCAATATAAGCAAAGGGATGGGCGGAGCAACTGAACTGGTCAGAAAAACCAAAAAATAAGCTGAAAAAAAAAAAACAAAACACAAAAACAAAACAAAACAAAAAAGGGAGGGGAAAGAAAGAAGAGGGGAGTAGGGGGAGGAAAAAAGAGGAGGGAGCTCTCCCCACAGGTTTTTTCTCTCTAAGATCTTTGTCATTCAATACAGTAATTTGAACAAAGATTGAAAGATTTTTGGAGTGCTCACTTTCTCTACGATTTGATCACCGTTTAAGGCACATACCAACGCAAATTTGGACATTCATAATTTAGCACAATAGGTTTTACTTTTATATTTTTTTAAGTAGCTAAAAAGCCACTTAAAATATACTACGCCAATCAATACGAAACTTAGTTATTCCATAGACATTGGTAGTCTACAAAACCATATTATAGTTTAACAAGGTTCAGTTAATGGCCCATATACAAAATGACACTTTCATGTTTGTTTTTTATACCTTTTGTTTTTTGTTTCACCATAATAAATACATTATCAAGCAACTAAAAATACAAAATATATTTTTACCTTTAAAATACATGAACAAACATATTGTCTCCCTTATATATATGGAATTGTGAGAAGATGTTTTGAGTGTTAATCCTGTGAGGCGTGTTAATTGAATCGTCGAGAAGATTAAAAAAAATTATGTTAAATAAGCAATTAAGAAGATGTGGGTTTGTTCATTGTTACTCCCCTTATGATATGTTTTTTTTCCCCTTTTCTGAGCTTGAATTATGTTTTATGATTTAAAAACCGTCACCTTTTACAAGGCGTCGGTTTGGACAAACTGACACTAATTAGTGTCGGTTTGGACAAAATGACACTAATTAGTGTCGGTTTTACTTAAACCGGCACATTTTTTCATTTTCTTACCCTTGTTTAGCTATTATTTGGAACCGTCACTACAAAAAGTAGTGATGGTTTTTAGTCCTAAACCATCAATAAAAAAACCATGGCTAAACCCTTTTTTTTTTTTTTTTAGTGTGGAAAAATCTTGGTAGAAGTAATTAAAATGTTTTAGGCTAAAATAAATTCCTAAAATCTTATCAAATCCCCCAGAAGCACAACGTGCGACACGCTTTTGGCCACATGCCCATTGTGGACTATGACCTGGACTTCAATTTGACACCTCAAACATATGAAAACCACTTTATGTTCCCCACAAACAATCACATCGTCCCATTGCATAATAAAATACGGTTAGAAAAGTTTATGTTGATGGTTTTTGCTTCTTGAAACTCTCATTTTACTTTTAACACTTTTTTCCTATGATTGGTGATTATGGTACCTTGGGGATTTTTCGTATCACATCATCGTCGTTTTAATTGATAATATGATGCTAATTGTTTAATAATAAAAATTTAAAAATCACACTTTTATTTTATTATTATTTTACTATAATAACATGTCAATGCTAATTCCTTATTATTAAAAGAAAATTGTGACATTGCTACATCCATATAATGAAATAATAATAAAATAAAAGTATAATTTATAGCATTATTTATTACGTGATTGGTTTGTCCCAATAAGGTAATCACATTAATTGGTTGTGCGTCTTCATTTTCAAAAGCAATTGGACAACTTTTTGCAAAATTAGTACAGTTTGCTACGACACAGAACAGGATCCTCTCTATTTCAACTGAAATAGAGAGTATCATTTTAGTGTAAAATGAGGAGTAATATTGTTTTAACATTAAAATTAAAAGATAAAATTTACAATATTACCCATCATTTTACACTAAATGGATACTCTCCATTTCAAATGAAATTGAGAGAATCCTATTCTGACACGGCTATAATATTTAATGTGGGTTTGGTTTTTTTTTTTTTTTTTGCTTTTATATATATATTTTACAAACATAAAGGGAGGGACATCTAGCAAAGAAACTACAGGTTAAAGTCTCTAATGAAAGGGATTAAGGTTCATATATATATACATATAATGATAGTGGTGGTAATTGCCCTCCTTTGAGGATATATTTTCAAAAGCCCCCAGTCCCACTCCAAACTAGCCACGTTCTTCCTATTTGAAAAAGGTCAGGATCATCTGGGTTTGGTAGTCCAATAAAATATAAGGCCACACGTCCTGAGAATCATAGAATAATACCCTAAAAGATTACAGTGAAACAATAAACAAAGTTGGCACGTATTCTTTTTCTACCAACGTGGGTCGTGACCCATGCAGAATCTCAAAAGAGGCAAAAGCTAAAGCAAGAGCCTCTCTGATGATCAAAGAAGCTGTGATTGCAGGAAAGAAAAAGCATCCATGGCAACCATGTCATCATCATGCATCGAAATCTTTTGGACCAGCAATCATTGCTTGGTAACTAAAGGGAGTGGAGGGAGATCGAAGGGATCAAATAAAGAAAAGCACAAAATAATAAAAGCATGATGCACCATATATCCATGAACCCTAAAGGAATGGTTGGACAAATCGAGGAGGGTGCTGGCTACTGGGTGCCTCTCATCTCATCATCTATGCCTTTCATTTGCTCCAATGCTTTTTCGGCATGTCTTTTAACTTTTTTTTTTTTTTTTTTTTTTTGTTAAATTCATTCTTTATTCTTTAAAAGTTTAGTTTTAATTGGACTATTTAAAATCGACACCGTATTTCTTATCACTAAAAATTTTATTCGTATTCTCTCAGCACACACTTCCATATAATTGATAGGGAACATCCTTACTTCATAAGCTCACAATAGAGCCATATCCCCATTCTAATTTTTTTCTCATTAAAACCTATGAAATTACATAATTACCCTCAATTTCATATTTTTTTAATTAAGGTAATTAAGAAATTTCATAGGTTTTAATGAAGACAAAATTGGAATAGAGGGCATAAAAATTTCACGCGAGATGCACGTGAGATAATTTCTGTCCAATTAGACGAAAATTAGAAACAGAGAGTTTGAATTGAAAATTTTTGAAACATTAAGGAGATACATTGCTAATTTTTAAACATTAGAGTTCGAATTGAAAAACTCTCAAAACTTTAAGAGGTAAAATAATTTTTTTTTTTTTTTTTTTTAATTTTATTTTGCAGGCTCTTTTTCTCTATAGACAAATGATTGTCTCATACAGTCATACTATTTTTATCACTTACCAACTTTTTTGGGGCCTACAAAAGCGATTTCTGCCATATGCAATTCACGTTTCCTGTCACAAGGGAGTACATGAAATGACTTGACAGCAATATATAGCATATGTGCCTTTTAATTTATTTATTTTTCTCATACATATGTGGAACATGTGCTGATTTTTTTTTTTATACTTTTAAGACATAATTATTATCTATTTAGACTATTAAGTCTCTTAATTTAACTTGATTATATTAAAATATTAATTATATGATTAACCTTATCATTTTGTTTTTAGAAAAATTTCATATTAATTTAACATAATATTATAGTTTATTGAGTGAAAGTTTGAGCTAATGTAAAAGAAAGAGAAATAGTAAAGCGTTTGGAAGAAGCAATATTAAGAGTATTTCAATGGCTCAAACGATAAACATGTGGTGGAGAATTCTTCAAACAATTAAAACGTGCTGGTACTCTAGATGCCCTAGAAAGAGCATCGGGATTCTAAAATTTATGGTTTGTTTGGTATATATGGACTAAAATATTGGAGAAATATGCAAGAGAAGTACAAGTTTAAACCATAAAATATAAAGAGAATCATATTCCTTGATCTGAAAATCTATCTCTTTTCAGAAAGTTAAGGAACTCGATCACATGCCGTGGACCCGTACGCGTGGTTGGTCCTTAGAGCGAGATGCTAGAAGTTACGTATAAATATCATCGTTGGAATAGCTAGAGCATTCACATATGGCTTTTTTGTTATTTTGTTGAGTCATGTAGCTAAAAAATCACTCTACTCGGCAGAGACGGATTTAGAGGGACAGGGGGATGGCTCTGGCCTCCCCCAATCCCTCCAAAAAAAAAAAAAAAAAAAAAAATTAGGCATTAAAAAAAATAATAATAAAAAAATTAAAGGCCATTGGCCCTACCCCAAAAAATTGGAGTGGGGTAGGACCCCCTCCCAATTCCTCCTAAAAAAAATTTTAGGTAATAAAAAAAGAAAACTACCCATATGGCCCTGCCCAACAAAAAAATTACCCATTTGCTCTTACCTTCATTAAATCTAGAGGGGCATTTCGGATATAGGTAAAATCCTTATCATTTTTTTGTAAATTTTGTTATACTCGTGAGATTAGAAGCTAAAAATTGTGAGGATTTGTGAGACTTTGGGTTGGGTTCAGAAATTAGGGTTCATGCATGGAATTTTGGGGATTTTGCTATATTGTTGAAATCTCTAGTTTTTCTTTGAGTTTGTGTTCTATCAATTGAATTTCAAGTTTGAAATCATATTGATTTGGAGAATTTTTGATTAGGTCCAAATTTGGGAGAATTTTAGTAAGAAGTTAAATCCCTAAAATTAACTTGGGGCTTTTGTGTGTAGTGGATTTCTATGTATGATTTAAGCTCCGGGTTGTTAGATTAATGGGGTTGAAAGCTTCAATTTCACTATTGTTCATAGTATGGACATAAACCCTAATTTATATAGTATGAATTAAATTATGGCTTTTGGTATGTAAACACTAGGATTGCTAATTGGATGGGTTAATTACATTTAAAGTGTTGATTAACCCTAGACTTTCATGAGTTCAATGGAAATTGATGCCAATGAGGTTTAGGTTGTAATATGTCATAGTAGAATTATATTGATTATTGTATGTGAATATGAGTATTATTTTCTAAAGACTCCAAAATGATAATGTAAATTTATTTGTAGATGATGGAAAAGTCAAATACAATACTTGATAACCCAATTTTTGAAAATTCTCCTAAAAGACTTCGGGGAGTTGATGGCAATGAATTTGATATTAGTTCAGTGGAGTTTGATCCTAAATTGCACCATCACACGCAAGTCGCACTTTTTGAGTACCAGTTATTTTTTAGAAAAAGAAGAAAAAAATAGAAAAAAGTACCGGTTCATTACACAATGCAAAAAAAAAAAAAAATCCTAATAACCAACAAAAAATAAAATTGCTTTGGCCCCGTGCCATAAAACTTCCTGAATCCGTCCCTGCTACCTGGCTTAACAAAGTACCCAACCATTTGTTGAGGAGCTAGCAAATTTGCTGAGCACGGTAGCTCAACAATGTATATCATATATAATAAAAGATTCGTCCATTATCTCTCCTCTAATTAAAAAATGATTTTATTTTTCTTGAATGCTTAATGTTGAAAAAAGAATAAAGAAATAATAGATAAATAATATTTAAATGAAATAATAAAAGTAAAATTAAAATGATAAACTAAATGTGGATGCTTTAAGAAAATAAAAAAACTAAAATAGAAAAATGTGGTCTTTTGACTAAATTTTAGCCAAGCTTTGAATGAGATTGCAAACGAGCAGTTTCAAATAAATTTCGTTCAAACTCAAGATAATTTTGTACAAATCTCATTCGAACGCCTTTCAAACAAATTATTCTGTTCAAATTTTCAGACTTTTATTAATTACCCGTTTCGACCTAATAAACATCAAATTTAGCAAAAATTTTCAAGGTGGCCAAGTTTACCTTCAACTGATGTTAGATTTAAAAACATAGAAATTTTCATGAACTTTAATTCATAAGCAATAAGCCATTGGACCGACTCAACCTTTTTCGACCGTTCACTTTTTTTTCAAAGCACTGAGCTGATTATTGAGAGACCCCACGTCCCTCTCTCTGCTTCTTTGTTTGATGATATCTTATCTTACAATTTTTTTTGTTTTTTTTTAAAAAAAAAAACTGGCCACAAAAGAAAAAACAACATATTGCTTTTGGCTCCTTGCACTTTTCTTTAATAGTTTAGAAATTTTATTTCGTGCTGAAGTTTACGAGACTTGATTTAAAAAACATATTACATATGGTAGTCGCATACTAAACAAATGGTACGTATTACTGTTACCAAGCAGCTCGGCCGAGCTTGATATTTGGTTGGCTTTAAATTTAATCATATTGTAAGTTCCATGACCCTTACAATATGATTAAAGCCGACACTAAACACGCATCAAGCTGTGTCTAGCTGCTTGGTTTTCCAAGAACCTTGCCTACAGAAGAAGAAAAAAAAGATCTTACTACAATATCCTTTTCCTTCCTTAAAAATGCAATTAACGCCATACCATGAAAAGCATATGATTTATGTAATATAATATATATGATTTATGTGATTTAAAATCTTAAACGACGTACTTAAATATTCACTATGTGACATCGTATGCATTAGGGATCCATCCACTTTCTTCTATCTGCATGCAATCTATTTCAACAATCAACCAGGCAAGGAGTCTCCCAAAATTGAGCTCACCTTACAAAGCAAATAGGCTACATCAGTCCTGGTTCATGGATTGGCCGCCTGAGAAGCAGCCCAACAAAAAGAGAACACTTAAAAACAGAGAAGCTGAGCCCATTGAAATAGACATTGTGCTTCACTTGCCCCAAAAAAGAATCCCCAACAACATTAACAAGCGGAGCCCATCACAACGTGACAAATACTCACCACAATCTAGCATGCTTTGTTTTTATTTTTAGCCACACCAAAAATAAAAAAAAAACCCATTTCGTAATGCTTGTAATACCATGGTGTGATGATTTCAAGGAAGGTGTATGGTATGGTTATCAAACATCACCACAAATGAATTTATACATGTTAAACGACACGCGTACCCACGTTTCCATGAAACTCTGAGGCTCCCAAATCCGACATTTCTTTGTCTGAATCCTTGGGCGGTTCCGGGAATATTGATCAAGCTTTCTTGCACGTGCATGCGTTCAATTAAAGCTTGGCAGGACCAAGCTAGAGAAGATAACGAGAGGGCTACCGAGTGAGAAAGCCTCTGGGTTTCCTTAAATCAACAACAATCACGCTGGTGTTATCTTTGCTCCCCCGAGCCATTGCTAGCTCGGCCAACACTGCTGCTGCCCGAGCAGCATGGCTTTCATTCTCAGCCTCGAGGGAATTCCGCCTCATTCGTCCATCGAGACATCTCTTCACGACCTGGCACGCAACTTCGTTTGAGATAACGTCCCACAAACCATCGCTAGCGAGTACGAGGAATTCATCCTTGTCGGATCGCTTGGTCACCGTGACTTCCGGTTTGGAAATGACATATGGTCTGAGGTAATGATCACCTGCATCCAAAGTTCAGAAATTAAGTAAAGAGAATGTTGATCGTAGCAATATTTCATGTACTATATATAGATGCAATTTGGAGATAATTACTCCATACGGCATCATTCTTAACATCCCAATTATAAATCACCATTTTCTTTCCTACATTAATTAGACTAAATTTGAGTAGTCACAAGCACACCAAGCCATCTTTGTTCTATTAAAAAACTAGTAGATTCCAAAATAATGGGCATAGCATGTAGGAACTTAATATACATACCTATTGATCTAGAAGTGGATAGAACTCCAAGAACGCGTTGTCCATTCCAGTTTATGACCTTTCCACCAGCTGCTTCAATTCTATTCAACTCATCTGGTCTGTCAGGCTATGCGCAGAAATGATTTCACTAGTAAGATTTATAAATTGCTGCATAAATCTCAGTTCTATATCATAACCATAAGGAAACTGAATGATAATACAAGTTAAGGGGACCCTGAAAATCTCGGTTTTATTGACAATATACAAATCTCTTACCATGAACCTTTTCCCCCAATTAATAACAAGCTGATAAGACCAAAGCTAGACAATAAAAAAGATGATACTAAAATATGTGGAGAATACGTGCCATCACCAAGAGAGTTACACATTTGATCACACTGACCAGCTCGTAAAGCCGGGAAAACTAGTAGTTCTCCCCCTCGTTTCTGAGTACATCTTTCGTCCTAAGAATGTAGGGAAAATTAAAATGCCACTTTTGGTACACATTAAATACGTCTATACGTTACCATAGTTCAGAATCAGGAATGTTGTGACAGTTCACAAAGTTTTTCAAGTAGCCACAGTACAGGATGAGAGTTGCACAGTGACTTGATGGGTCAGGCAAAGAATTATCTCAGAATTCATAGGGGATTTTGTTGACAAATGCTAGATTTGATAAAATTGATCAGTCCATGCCCCCACAAAATAGTTGTTCTAACCAAAGCACACATCAAATTGAAAATAAGTGCTCCCTAGTGAAACAAAAGTTGTGCAGCAGAAATTGATCACCTTCTAATTTCCTGGCAATGGCCCAAAATGACCCTAGCTTGGGCTCATTATTGGACTTGCAACATGGCATTGAAATAAATTCACTAACAACTTTATCGTCATATTCAAGTTCACTACTTACTTTATATTTGTATTCTATTGGAGCTGGGAAAACCCTTCCAATGATCCGGTATAATGGGACTCCCTTTAAAGCTACCGATAATATTAATAATAACATGGGAAAAATGCTCCAATAGTCCTGAACTATGACTTTTTTTTTTTTCTTTTTTTTTTTTTTTTCTATATTTATATGTATAAATTTATATATTTTTTGTTTTTATGTCATCTCATGATTGGGTATGACATGAACAAAAGGTGAATGGAATGATCTATTTGATAATGGTTCTATATCCCTGGATAGTAAATTGATAACTTTTGAACCCTAATGAGCGATTTGATGAAAGCCCATACTTCACCATTCAAGCATTTTCCCCTAATAATATTAACAAACAACGACAACCCATATTATTAAGTAAATAAAAACTTCTAATATACCAATTTGGATGAAAGCAATAAAGTGGGCTACCAAGAAAATGTCGGTCACATTTCAGTATGACCAATACCATGAACTCCTGATGAATATTTCTGCCTTCAAAACTTTATTCCTGACTACCAGTTAATTCTTGTCCGGCCAATTTCCTCCCTGATCAATTTGGCAATCCTACGCACGCATATTAATCTATGTTTCTATGATACCTTCCTAAGCTTAAAACATAGAAAGCTATTAGAGAACCGCCATTTTTCTTTGCTTTCAATAATCTACGTTCTATGACCTTTTTCCCGTTTCGCTCTCAAGCCTGAAACCGTTGCTTTCAGTAGCGTTTTTCATTTTGGGGAAATTAAAGGAATAAAAGGAAAAAGTACATAAAACCCGTACCTTATGATCCTTAGACAAGGCCAAAGCCACACCACCACTGCACATCACCGCCCTAGAGTCCCCACAGTTGGCCACCACCACCTCCTCCTCTCCCACCACCGCCACCACCGCCGTGGACCCCACAGTCTTCCCGACCCCATTCCCCCTTACCTCCTCGTCCATTTTACCAAAACACCCTTCCATCACTCTCTGCCAGTACTCCACCCCGTCACCATTATCTCTACCCTGATCACCTCCCACCTCCTCCACCATAACCCCATGAAACCTCTCCTCGCACGCCCTCGCCACGTGCGGCCCTCCATGCCCATCGTACACCCCAAAGAAGTCGTACACCATGTTGTTTCTCTTTATCATGAACCCTAGTTCCACTCTCACCGTGTCTTCCATCTCTCTCCTCCTCCCTATCACCGACACCGACCCGTGCGCCGTGAAACTCTCCGAGCTGTCTCTCTGGCACGATAAAACTTCATCTTTTTCTGCAGAGGAGGACAACGACAATGACATCTCGTTCTTGTTCTCGTCCAATTGTTTCTCTTCCTCCACGTGGGTCTTCGTTCCACACGTGTACTTCAGTCTCCGGACCTTCAGCCTTTTCCGGCGAGCGTTATTGGTTTGGGTCACCGTGAGTTGGCTCATCTCGCCGGAATCTAACGTCATCCGCCGGAGATCCATTGCCACCGTAAACTCGGGCTTCTGCTTCATTCTCATTTGCGTGAATGAAACTTTGAATGAAAGCTAAAGCGACTTCCAAACGTACTAGTATAGAAAAAAGCATGGAATCTTGGCCGTTGTTTTTTCTTGCCCGTTGGATCTGGGACAGTTGGGCTTCCGTGGACCACTTACTTGGATTTTTCAAACAGAGACGTGGGCCGTGAAGATGAGGTTGTGGGACACGTGGAGAACCGATCATGCGGTTAGTGATTCAGTTTGGTGAAAAAAGATTTTATTAGAGTTGGTCGCAAGAAAGGACATTAGAGCATTCCCAATGGAAGAGCCAAATGTTACTTTTATCTAGAATAGCTCTTCAAATGTTCAAAAAACCTCCCACATTGGATGAGCCAAAAATATATGTAAAATAGATATTTGATTAGAAGAGCTAAAAAAAAAGTTAAATGTAGCAGCACTTTTTAAGGGAGCCATTTTATTTTTTAGTGTTTCTCTCTCCTGCTTTATCTTTTTCCCAAATCTTTTCACACCTTTTTTTTAGAAATATAGCTAATCGGATGTGGAGACACTTAAAAATGGTTTAGCTAAACTAGATAAAAGTGAGGTTTGAAGAGCTATTTTACATAAAAATATGGCTCTTCCATTGAGAATGCTCTTACGTGGTGGTGAAAAAAGATTTTATTAGAGTTGGTCGCAAGAAAGGACATTACGTGGTGTCTCGGTGTGCTGAGTGCCGCTTTTGCTTTTTGGCGGTCTGGCCTTTCGCTCTCGGACAATATTGAATGTTCGACGAAGTCACATGTCGTGGTGGGGAGGAGGACGCGTGTCGCGTGAAGCGGGGTCGCGTGCCGAACTTGGACCTCGTACGTTGTGTCCCTGATGATATTTCGTGCTATGGTTTTTTCTTTCCTTTATTAATTATTTTTATTATATTATACGATTTTGAATGAAAATATAAAGGGCTATGATTGGGTCAACTGTGCAGAACGTGACCTATCATGAATGTTGATGGGTGCTACAGTGTTCTTTAATGAAGTCCATAGGAACGATTTGTTCATAATTGAAGGAAGCCACGGTATGAGGATCATCCTTTCACAGAAATGGCATGAATTAATGTTACCTATGGGTCGCTGCAATGTTGTCATTTCAATTTAAAGTAATCACTAAAAGACGAATAAATTGAGATTTAACAGTGACATACGGGAATTTTTAATTTAAGAACACCAGAGTGTAGCTCTTCGGTTCAGATTTGAGTAAATACATCTCCTGTAGTTAAACAAGCAAACAAACAGAGAACTTTTGAAGCTATTAGCAGCAGGAATGGTGAGAGTGCATTACCCTCCGAGTTGGGTATTGAAGAAATATAACAATCAACATAAGAGTAAAATATAGGAACAAGATCAACATGATTTACATGTGATCCATCATCCATCTCAACTATTAGTTGGTTTTTGTTGATGCATATTTTTGCATGATTGGACTTGACTAGACTGCGGGTGCTTGCAAAATAAGGAGAGAACCACTATAATGGCTCTGGGCCGAAGGTGAGCGGAAGACCATCTGATGATGGGTTATCTAAGGCTCCCTGTGGCTTTTTAACTTTTGTGTAAGTGGGCCTTTATATCGATTGGACCTCTATCTTTGGGCCCTAGGCCTATTTTTATCCATATTAATTGACCCTGATTCCGTCCCTGACCAATCCAATTGGTCAAGTTTCTGGAGTGTGATTTATGGCTGCCGTTGGAGTTGTCTTTCGAAATCAGTAAAGTTTTTCGAGTGTTGTACCCAGGTCGCTCCCCTCTCCGTGTCATTCCGACGGCCCTTTTCGGGTTGCCCCCCGCTCCCTTAAGGTGTTGGTTATTTCATTGACGCCAAGCCCGAGGTCCGCTGCGGATCACGGTGATGCCAAACACATGTATCTCACAGCACCAGAAACATTGAAATGCTAAAACATTAGCACATTTTTTTATTCATGAACATTCTTCTAAAACCAGAAAATGCAAACATTAGCAGGTCTATACAGGAGGGGAATAAAGGATAATAGTGAACAAGGCGTCTAGAACATTGAAGAATAGGAAATATGAACGGTGGGAGAAAATGAATATAGTGGCAATAAATTAACTGATCAAATGAGGGTCCAAATTCGCAGTTGTACAAGGAGTCGCAAATTTGAAGTTAACAGACATACAGATTACACAAAGCAGGTACAAGTATGATTTATACAGTTTACAGCTAGTAGAACAAGACAAAGGTTAAAGAATGAGATGACAAATATACATGCCAACGTAAGATTAATTATACCTGGCACTCATGCGTCCGGAATCTTTTCCATTTGTAGGCTCTGTAGGCCACTTTCATCCTCCCTAAGAAGCAGCTCTTGAAGAGTTTTAATGGGAAGTGACCAGAATAAGAATAATCAATCAACAAACAAATTAGGAAGATAAGAGCCCAGAAAAGAAGCTCATATAAGCTGTCCGATAAGCGCAGAACTGTCATAGAGAAAACTTCACTGTTCTCACTCCACCTTAACAAAATCACCAGTAATCATTGCATGAACAGGTCCCATCTTTGAAGTGGTGAAAACGGTTAGAGTCTCTTACCACTATTTCCCTACCAGTGGCCATTGAGATAAATTTGATTGCAGCATGACAATCTCCGCAAACCCGAAGATTCTTAAATACCCTGATGGGTTTTGATTTGGATATGCTTATAAGACCAAATGCCACAGCTATTTTCTCACTATGTTGAAACAAGTATTGCTCCTTCCGTTCATCCTCCACATCATGAAGAACAAATTCTGTATCGGGTACATAGCCCAGTTCCTTTATTTTCAAAGCCAGATGGTTCAGTTGATCATAAATCTCTCGTGCTAGGGAGTGTGAAGTGTCCCCTACATGGAACTTGTGCACCGTATTTTCAACCTCTATCCAGCTACAACCTGCCTCTTTAATCAAGTTTCTCTCTTTCATATTTTTTCTAATTATTGCCACATCCTCCCATTGACCTGAGGAAGCATACAAGTTCGATAGTAAGATATATGCTGCTGGATCATGTGGGTCTTGCTCAAGAATCATCTTAGCAGCATGTTTCCCAAGTTCTTTATTTCCATGAACTCGACAAGCAGCAAGAAATGTACGCCAGACTAGCGCATCAGCCTTGAAAGGCATTGAGTTAACAAATTCAAGGGCTTCTAAAAGGGATCCTGACCTGCCCAACAAATCGACCATACATGCATAATGCTCCATTCTCGGGACAATGCCATGTTCTTTGTACATCGCATTGAAGTGTTTCCAGCCCTCAGAAATCAGCCCCACATGGCTACAAGCTGATAAGACAGCAATATAGGTGATCTCATTCGGTCTAACACCAACCTCAAGCATTTTGTGGAAAAATTCCATAGCTCTAGAGGCAAATCCATGTTTTGCGAAACCAGTGATCATAGAAGTCCAAGAAATAACATTCCGATCTCCCATATCATTAAAAACATGAAGAGCAGATTCTATGTTTCCACACCTAGAATACATAGAGATCAAAGCGTTAGAAATGCATTGGTTTGACTCAAACCCTGATTTCAGTACACTGGCATGAATTTGCTCGCCCTTACCAATTGCACCAATACTTGCAGCTCCACTCAGGAGACTTGCATATGTGAAAGCACTAGCCCCAAGTCCTGCATCCTCGATTTCATGAAAAAGTTGAAAGGCTTCTTCAGAATTCAGATTTTTGGCATAACCATCAACAACCGTGTTGTAAGAAACCAAATTCTTCTCAAACAGCATATCAAAAGCTTTCCGGGCATCTTCCATCATGCCAGACCGTGCATACATGCTAATAAGAGAATTTCCCACACAATTAACCGATGCAAGACCTAGTTTCACTGCATGGCCATAGACTTGCTCACCCAGTCGTAGATCAGAAAGATTTGCACATGCCTTCAGGACACTAGCAAATGTGAAATGATTTGGCGTAACATGAGCCTTAATCATTTTGTGAAATAGTTCGACAGCTTCCATATCAAGCCCTCCACTTTGCACATATCCTGTGATAATTGCTGTCCAAGACATGACATTATGATCTATCATCCGATCGAAAATTTTCCTCGAATTATCCAAAGATCCATTTGACGCACATTTTGCATACATGTCCACCAAACAACAACCAATACAAACATCCAAAGGCAATCCCACCTGGATAACCCAAGAATGCAATTGCTGCCCAAGCGACAACAATTTTAACTCTGCACAAGCCGATAAAACTCCACTCAGTGTAAACTGATCCGGAACATTCCCATTTAAAACCATATCCAAGAACAAATCTATGGCCTCTCTTGAGTACCCCAATTGCATAAACCTAGTTATCATCAAAGTCCAAGTAACCGCATTTTTCTCAGGCATTTTCTCAAACACCTTATACGCTAAATCTACATCACCACTACCCTTTACAAGCATATCAATCAATGCACATCCAACACACAAATCGGACTCAAAATATCCACTCTTTATGACAAACCCAAAAATCATCTTCCCGATCGAAATATTGTCCGCATTCGAACATGCCCGAATCACAGCCGCGAAGCAATACTCATTTGGGTAAAAACCATTCTCAAGCATTTCAAGGAATGTCCCAATGGCTTCAAATTCCATATCATTATTCGCAAAACACGAAACCATAGCACTCCAAGAAACCAAGTCTCTCTTATCTCCCATACTATGAAAAATGGCTTTTGCTTTACCCCAATCCCCACACTTTGAGTACAAGCTGATGAGAGAGTTGAGAACGACCGAGTTGGGCTCGAGTTGGGACTGAGCCAAGCGAGTGTGAACGACTTTGCCGAGTTGGAAATTCCGGGACCTGATGCAGGACTTGAGGAGAAGGGAGTAGGTGGTGAGGTCTGGGTGGGTACCCTTTTGGGCCATGCCATCAAGGGTGGAGATTGCTTTGTGGAGGTGACCCACATTGAGGTGGTGGATCAGACGGTGGTTAAAGAGTTCAAAGTCTTGCTTATGTGGTGGTGGTGATGATGATGATGATGATGATGATGGAAGATTTTGGCGGGAAGGGTTTGAGGGTGGTTTGAGAGAAGGTAAGGAGAGTTTGGATGGAGACGAAAGCGAGAGGCTAAGCATATTTCTTCTAGTCAAACCCGATTCAGTACAAACACGCTCCAAGCTATATCCAAAAGCAAATAAATATAAGGCCTTTCTCAATGGAGCGGCCTCATGACCTTTACGGAGATCTCACAAAGCATTGGGGCGTTGAAGTTGTTGTCAAGCCCATCTCAATCACAAATATTATTTCATGAATTTGTGCACAATGAATGGAAGCCCATCTCATAAAGAATTTGGGCTTTGAAGAATTTAACTTTGTAGTTGGGGCTTAGGCCATTGAGTTCTTTCATCGTTGGTTTTTTTTTTAAAAAAAAAATAACGGAAAAAAGGTTACATGGTCTGTAGACTAATTCTTTAATTAAAAATTGGGTGAAAGACCAAAACAAAGTTGTGGAAATTGCTGGTTAGATGAAGAATTATTCTGACTTGGTTTCATGCGAAACGTTGAACCTCTCGGATTTGGATTTTAATCTCTCAATAAAATCAATTGCTATCAAAGGTCGAGTCTAATTGTCAGTGGCCTTTTGAACCCATTGAGATTTCTATGACATAACAATAAAATCCCATAATTATTTCAAGAATTACATGTTACTTTCTGCATTTTTTTTTATGCTTAAAGTATGTATAAAATTCTAGGTTGTAAATCTTCTTTTGGTATATCTGATAGTCTTCAACATTAGTGTTTATTTGGTGTATAATTTTAAAAATTAGTTTTACTGAATCAAAAATCAAAACCAACATTTTTTCAATTATTTTATTTTATCTAAATTAAAAATAGAAAATAGTTTCGTAAAATAATATTTCAATAATCTTTAACAATATGTTGTTTTTAGAAATAATTATTTGAAAATAGCTTCAAAACGTATAAAAATAATTAATTTTTGCACGATGTTTTACTTTTTTTTTTTTCAATTTAAAATATATATAAAAAAAAAAATGGTCTTGCATGAAAAACAGTATTGAAACCTGTCGGAGTCTTCTTTCTAATTTTTCTACCCCGTAGATAATTTGAAATCTGAATAATGCATTTGGTCAACATACACTTTAATCCTATAACGAATTTAGCGGTTATAGGCTCAATTAAGGTTTTTTTTTTTTTTTTTTAATTGTATAAGATAGGCTCAATTAAGTTGTTTAGTTAGAAACCTTGATGAAGAAAAAAGGATGGTAATTGTCAAAAGTCCATCTTATGCTTCCAAATTGTTTATTGGTATAACGAATTTGACATTAGATGCTTCCAAAGATTTAAATAATAATAATAATAGTAGAGAATGAAGAATAGCAACATATTTTCTCAAACTTAAAACTCAATTCATTGGTCAAGTATGAGAATATAAAATTGAACGTGGAAAAGTTATGTAATAAGTAGAGTTATATTAAATAAAACAAACTCTTATTTGTTACACATAAATATTAAGCATATTTGCGCTATCAAATATATATAAGAAAACTAATTTTATCCTTTAGCGGGAATATAATAAATCAAAAGACTAAGATTGAGATGATTCACTTGATTGATTCGAACTCTCTCCGCCACCGGTTGTGATTATGTCTAGTGATGATAGAGAAGGCTTGGAAGGCATTTGTAAGTATTCAACTTTTTCTTCGAGCATTTGTACGACTTTGCTCATTGAAGGACGATCACTAGGCTTCATTTGTATACACCATAGCGCGACAATGATCATCTTCTTGCCTATTTTCCTTTCCTCTTCTGTGGCGTCTTCCATTTCTATGTCGTTTCCATCGTTCAATTGGTCATATACCCAAGTAGGGAAGTATATTTGGCTTGAGTGTTCTGCATATGCATTTACATTCCTTCTTCGTCCAGCCATTTCCATCAATAACATTCCGAAACTATAAACATCAGCTTTATATGAGACACCTCCAATGTTTTTATAGAACAACTCAGGAGCCATGTATCCAAATGTCCCTCTTGCAGCAGTCAAAGAGACAATGCTATTATCTACTGGATATAGCTTTGCCAAGCCAAAGTCCGAAACTTTTGGAGTAAAATTCTCATCAAGAAGAATGTTGTGAGGCTTGATATCAAAATGCAAAATCTGCATATCACATCCTTGATGTAGATATTCAATTCCACGAGCCACTCCTAGAGCTATATCATACATTTTGTCATAGCTTAGGAGGGAACTTACTTCTGGGGAAAATATAAATGTATTTAGGGAGCCATTAGGCATGAACTCATATACTAGGGCCCGCTTTGATCCTTCAACACAAAAACCAATGAGTTGTACTACATTAACATGATGAATCCTTCCAATAGTTGCAACTTCGTTGATAAAATCTTGTCCGTTAGCTTTAGACTTGCTTAACATCTTTATAGCCACAAGACGGCCACTTTGAAGCTTTCCTTTAAATACAGTGCCAAAGCCTCCTTCACCTAATTTATCCTTAAAACTTTTGGTCATCTTCTTAACTTCTGAGTAAGAGTACCTTATTGGCATGAGATTATTGTAGCTTTGCAGAAATTCTTCAATATTGTCATACATCGATAAATGCCTCCTACGCCATTTATATATCAGAAATGCAATCACACAGGGAGTCCCAAGTACCTTTAGTGCAATGGATGGTCCTATACAGGAAAATTACCAAAGTAAATATAATAAGAATTTCTCTATAGGCAAAAGTACATTTACCTCTTTTTACTACCAATAAATTTGCAATATCCTCACAATCTTTCAAGTTTTGTTGGGATTGCAATGTCCCTTTCGTGCCAAACATGACAAAAAAATAATATTGATAAAAACTTTACAAAAATAAGAAGAAAAAAAAATATAATTTTTTTTCCTATTTTTTATGTTTTTTTTTTTTTTTGGTCTTATTTAGTTATTTATTAGTTTTTTAAAAAAACTTTTATCAATGTATAATATTTTTGTCATTCTGAATCACGAAATGAGGACATTATTACCTCAATGCATGCATGGTAGACTTTCAGTTTTTTTTTTTTTTTTTAACTCCAATGCATGGTAGACTGGGCGACATAACATTGCAAAAATTAAAACAGTATAAGGAAATTACAAATTTGTTAATAGTTAGAAGGGGTAGTTGTAGTTTTCCTTCTTTTAACTAATTGCCTTTCAAATTCCTAATGGTTAAGCACAATATTTATTATAATTTTTAAGTAAAGTTTATTAACATTTTCATCTTATCTGTATTTTAAATCATTTGTATGCTTCACAATATCAAATTATCGACTGAAAAGGAAAATTAACTAAGGGGAAGCCTATATATTCCCTCAAACTACAAATTTGCAATATCCTCCCAAACTTTCAATTGAAACAATGTTCCCCCCCCAAAAAAAAAAAAAAAAAACTATAAAAATTTTCAATGTCTCCCCCAATGAAGAAAATACCCTTAATAAAATATTTTTTTAAAAAAAAAACTAAAAATGTTTTTTTTTTTTAAAGTTTGGAAATTTTTTTAAAAATTGTTTAATAATTTTCTTTTTCAAATTTGTTAAGAGTATTTTTGAAGTAGTGCTAGAAGTTCCTTTTGTATCTCTATTGTGTCACTCCATAAATGAGTTAACTTTTAAAATCACCATTTGATTAAAATTTAATAATTTAATAGTGATTTTAAAAGCCATATTATTTTTTGGATTGACACAAAAAAGACACCAGCGGGACTTTTACCATTACTCGTATTTTTGTCTTGCTAGAAAAAAAAAAACTATATATGGTCATTTTTGTCTTTTTCATGGCCTTGGGTGGACATTGTTAATTTTTTTGTAATTTAGGAGGGACATTGTTCTAATTAAAAGTTTAGAGAGATATTGTCAATTGAACAATAGTGTGAGGAGTATGAATTTTTCCCAAAATTTAAAGAAGATTGAGAGAGAGAGAGAGAGAGAGAGAGAGAGGGGGTTCTGACCGCTGACGTAGAGCATGTTCGACTGTAGGCCGGTTAACAAAATGTCTGCAAAGAAATATAGAAATATGTAAATTAATTAATTAATCAGGAAAGTGACTTGAATAATTGGAAAAGTGGAAGACCAAGTAAAATTGCGTAAACAACTTTCTCCTTCAATCATGTTTTAAGAAGAAATATAATTAGCAGCTTTATAAACCTCTATACTAATATTGCTGGCGTTGAAACTGGGCTGAGCTCTAGGGAAATAGCCCGGATCACTAACCAAAGCCCCTGAATGACCACTTTGTCCCGAAGCAACCATCCTAATATTCAATGGTTTCTCAACGTGCTGGATTGAGGTAATATGTAGTCATTTAGATGAGGCGAATAACTTGCCAATTAAGGCTGGAAAACGAGTTTTCACTGAAATTTTTCTTTATTGATTTCTCTCTCTCCCTCTCTCTTTCTTCAATGCTTCTCCTTCCTTTTTCATTTGTCTCTCTTCAGCGAAGCTCCACCATGTGGTTGATGACACTCGAAATAATCGGAACTCTTTGAGGATTTCTTAGGAGGATGAACGGCGACTGAAGCTGATTAGCGATGAGAATTATGTTAGAGCTGGTGTTGGGGAGTATGGAAAAGTCGATGGGTTTCGGGAATTGGGACCCATAGCTTATGATTCGAGGTTTGGTTCCGGCAATAGAAGAGGGCAACATTCTATGCTGAGTAATAGGAATGGGTATCTGGGTGAGGAATTCCCTCATTCTAGATATGGTCAGGTTGAAAGATCTTTGAATCCTTTTTCATTATCGCAACGAAGCTCCACCATCATCTTTGTCGAAGCTCCATAACCAAATCTCTCTCCAACAAATTTTTGATCTAATTTTGTTTTGGGTGCTTTTATCTGACTTCGCTCGGTTGAGATAATCGTTTGTGTGTGGACAAGAGGTAACTATGGTTGAAGCTGTGGCGAGCGAAAGGGGAGGCAGGGGAGGAGTTACCTGTGGTTGATAGATTTTGTTGCTAGCTGCTATAATTTTTGGTGTTAATTAATTTTGTTTAGCTGTTGTCAGTAAGTAATTAGAGTGTTTGGTTGTTTTGGTTAGCTGCAGGGGACAGGTTTCATTTGGTGTTTTTGGTGGAGAAAAAAAATTTAAAAATGATTATTTTAATAAATTAGAGAGAAGAAATTTAGATAAATGGTTGGACGGAGGTTTTGAAAAATGGTCAATTAAATTAGATAAAATGAGTTTTGATTAGTTATTTTGTATAAAACTTTAGATAAATGTTTGGAAATGCTAGCTCTTATGACGACGGAAAAAAATGGGGTAAGGGAAGGAAAACTTCTAACAAAAAGAGGAAGCTAATTTCGTAAGAATTTATATTTTTCCTTTCATTTCTGATATCTAAACAAAACCTAAAAGTTTGAGATCAACCATTGCCATCATCAGCCATAACTCATCCAATTGTACGCTCTTTATTGTGCTATTCTGTCTTATTCTTTAAACAAATTTTTTAGACAAAAACCTCACTTGAGTCGTCAATGCCAACATAAGGAATGCCCAATTTTTGTCCTGCTTTCACAAAGAAAAGAAAAGAATAACATCAGTGTTCGGAAACTTTTTAGTTGGAACTAATTAGACCTAATTGCCTTCCTAAAAAAATGAAAATAAAAAAATCAACGGAGATAGCTAGAGATAGGTTCTTACTTATTTTCCTCGGCACTAGTAATTTGATAACAGCTGCAAGAACTACGTACAAAAAAAGATAAACTTATTAATTAATAGAAAAGATGACTTAAATAATTTTAAAAGTGTATGGCCTGCGTATATACAACTTTCCCCTCCCTGGGCCATGCTTAAGGAATACAAACAACTCTATAAACCTCTAGACGATCTATATTATTCTTCAAAAAACTTTTTGAGATAGAAACCTCACCTTTGCTACATTTCCAAAATATATAGAATCTCGCGGGCCCTACAAAGAAAAGAAAAGAAATAAAAATCAGAGTTTGGAAACTTGGAATGAAAAAGCAAGTCATTAATTTTGTAAGTCTAAACTACAAAAGATATTTGCCAGTATTTGGTATGCTCCGAACTACTCCCGTCTTAAAGAAGTTATATGTTCAATAATCCTTGGAATATTAATGGTATTGATTAAAATGTGACAAAAGAGAAAGAAAGAAATGTGCAAATTGAAAATAATGGCCAACATGTATGTAAGATATTTCGTTAGAAACTCTCTAGTGTTATATCTTTTTTCTTTTATTCCTTACGCACCTTCGCTTTGAGGGGCGTAGCACCGAACAGGGTAATTCGCGTCGTCCTTGATGTAGCAATCATCATCTCCAGGTGTACAAGCAACTTGGAACCATGAAAGCATAAAGCCGGAGACCACTGCATCGTAAAAGTCAGTACATCGAAAATATCGGTCACTATTATTTGGACAAGATACCCTCGATGTTGACAGATACATTTGCTCTATTTGGCACGACTCCTCCAAATCCCATACGCTCATCATCTGGTCTTCTGCAAAGCAATATGCTGGGGTTCTGCGAGCAATTGCTGGGGTTAAGCCAGCAATAACATATGTATACCTCTTGGAATGGGATAAAAAAGAGTTGGAAGAATACACTACTCCTCCATTCTTAAAGCAAGTAGAAATGTCCAAATACCTCCGAGACTTCACTTGTTTTTCGCAGTTAACGAAAACCATATATTTCTGATACAGATTGGGCAAGCTCAAAGAGCAATAACTACCGTTAGCTTCACACGAATCACAGTTGATCGAATATGGATGATATGGAGCATATGGATCCCCTGAACTGAAATTAGTTAGGCGTAGAGAATAACGAGGGATGAAGGAGTCGTTATCCTTCTGAATACCTGAGTCTACAAGTCGGATTGTGTATTTGTGGTAATCGATCTCCTGTACATAGTATCTTCCATCATATAAGTATAACACTGCTTGGTTATTCTCACATGACAGATTATACCTTTGATCACCGCAGTTTGGTGGATCAATACCATTCAACCGAAAGGGATATCTTATATTGTGGATATTGCCGCAGGAAGAAGCAGGACATTGGTAATGACTATTGTTGGCACTGCAAGCTTCATGGACTAGGACAAGAACAACAATTAGGACCATGAGTCCGGCAGGGAAGAGCTTTTGGCTTGCCATTGATCAGAGAGAGAGAGAGAAGATAGTGAGAGAGGGTATGGCTTCCACAATCCACAGCCATAGACAAATTAAATAATGTAGATTTATAAGGCGTAAGCACTTACGTCATATATTGAAAAATCAATGATGACTGATTTTTACTAGTCGCCAGTCGCCAGTCGCCATCACCACATTGTCCAAGTCCTTGAAGTTCACCCGAAATTTACTTGTCACTTAGAACAAAGTGATAGAGGTAATCACCGAAGAAAGCCCAACTATTTAAGAGGCTGAGAACCATTATTTATCCCTCAAGAGCACAGAGATGGATATTTGCTTAGAAATGCTAATCTCATACTTGTTCTTGTTTCTGGCTTTCACCGTAGACCTTAGAGAAGCCCAAAATGGGTGTGATGATAAATTACGGAACTGTGGAGCCCATGGCCCTGCCATCCAGTTTCCTTTCCGACTTAGCAGCCAGCCAGAGAATTGTGGGTATCCTGGGTTTACCTTATCATGCACTGATACACACGATACGGTGCTCGAGCTGCCGATTTCAGTTAAACTCTATGTGAAAGAGATTAACTACACATCTAAGGTAATTCAATTATATGATCCACATCATTGCTTTCCAAGGCAGCTTCGGGGGCTCAATTTATCTTCTTCACATTTCCAATTCAAAGTAAATTCCAATGAATACCTTTACAACTATACCTTATTCAAATATCCTTCCCCAATAGAAGATAAGAATTACAAGTACTACAATATCCCTTGTCTTAGTGGCCCTACCTACCAAGTTTATGCAATCTATTACTATAGGAGCATCGCTGAGTTGCCCTTATCTTGTACAAAGATGTATAATCTTCTATCAATTCCAGAGACTATATTAAAAAACGGCAGTGATTACAATGTTCTTCAATTGAGCTGGTCCATCCCAAAATGTGGACACTGTGAAGCAAAAGGCAAGAAATGCAGATTGAAGAATAATAGCTCTAAATCACAAACCGAATGCTTCCCCAAAGACTCTAAAGGTATTTTCTTCTCTCCAATTTCCACCTTTGTACTCAATTTATTCAGTTTTCAAGCCAACATGCATTGATTCCTCCTCAGCAACGGCGAATAATTCCCTGCGCGCATTCATTTTAGAGCGTGTTGCTAAAGCATTTTATTAGGCCATATAATTGTAGCTCTTCACAAGAGATCAAAATACGCATACACATGTTAACTGAGGAAAAATCACTGCACAGCACGTTTTAGTCATCTTAGAAAACTACAACTTGAACTCAAGGTCTGAATTCAATTTAACTTTAAGTTATTAGCTATAAAATTTTTGGCCAACAATTTTTAATTTTTTAATTTTTTGGCAATGTACATGCAATGAGAAACTAATTATGTTAAATCTTTAACAGGTGCATTATCAAAGTCAGCAATTGCTGGTGAGTTGTCTTGCCCATTTGAAATTCTTTTTATTGGGAAGATGTAAATCATATATTAACTCCCAAATATATGTCTATTTTGCAGGTGTCATCTTAGGTTCATTTCTATTACCACTAGCTATCTTTGCTTTGTACCGTCTTTATACTTATGATAAAGTAGAAAAAGAACATCAAGCAAAGATCGAAAAGTTTTTGGAAGATTACAGAAATTTCAAACCCACAAGATACTCGTATACTGATATTAAAAGGATTACAAATCAGTTTACTGAGAAGCTAGGTGAAGGAGCATATGGAACAGTATTCAAAGGAAAGCTTTCCAATGAAATTCATGTTGCAGTGAAGATCCTTAACATTTCCCATGGAAATGGGGACGAATTCATAAATGAAGTAGAAACATTGGGTATGATACATCATGTTAACGTGGTTCGCTTGGTTGGCTTGTGTGCTGATGGATTTAGACGAGCTTTAGTTTATGAGTTCTTACCAAATGATTCGCTAGAGAAGTTCATATCTTCAACGGACACCAAGAAATGTATCCTTAATTGGGATAAGCTACATGATATTGCTCTTGGCATAGCAAAAGGAATTGAGTATCTTCACCAAGGATGTGGCCAACGAATCCTCCATTTCGATATCAAACCTCACAATGTTTTGCTAGACCAAAACCTTAATCCAAAAATTTCTGATTTTGGTCTTGCAAAGTTGTGTTCAAAGGATCAAAGTGCAGTGTCCATGACCACAGCCAGGGGAACTATGGGTTACATTGCACCCGAAGTGTTTTCTAGAAATTTTGGGAATGTGTCTTCTAAAGCAGATGTTTATAGCTTTGGAATATTGTTACTTGAAATAGTCGGAGGAAGGAAAAATGTTGACGTTACAGTTGAGAACACTAGTCAAGTCTACTTTCCAGAATGGATCTACAATATTTTAGAACAAAAAGAAGACATGCGAATCTTTATTGATGATGATGGAGATGCTAAAATTGCAAAGAAACTTGCAATTATTGGACTCTGGTGCATCCAATGGCACCCAGTGGGTCGTCCTTCTATGAAAGATGCGGTTCAAATGTTAGAAGGAGAAGAAGATAAATTAATTATGCCTCCTAATCCCTTTGCCTCTGCAGGCCCCGTACAAATTCATGCAAATATACCTATAAAACGTTTAAACCATGAGTTAGAGGTCATCCCAGAATGAGAATAGTTGTATATAAATTGGGCATATGTGATAACAATATAGGTTGCAATGATCTTGTACTCTTGTATTCTTAGAAGTTATTAATCTTGTAGACTTGTAGTCAATGTAGCAACTTCAAGTTTTTTCTCCTATCAATGTAGGAGTATTTTGGAGATTATAAAAATGTACGTACCTGGTAAATCTAGCTTCTTCTTCTTTCATTTTTCTTTTTTCCTTTTCAATTGTGAATTCCTTGGGCTGTCATATAATCTAAAACTAAAAGTGAATTTGTTTTTAGTCGCACCGTAGGCATGCATGTTTGATGGCCAACGTACAGTTCTTGCAAAAGGAGCATGAATGTTTTATAAAACACACATATGGATTTGTAGCAAAATATATATTTATAGGAAATGCTAGAATATAATACGTTTGTGAATATAATCTTATAAGCCAGAATATATTTATGATATATTCTTTAAAATAGAAACTACATATATGGATTTAAACATGCATAATGCATCATGACAGGTCTAACAGATGATATGAGTCAAAGCGCAAGAGTGATTTTGATCTTTTCCATTTTAAAAAATATAATAAATTTGTTATCTATCATGATGCATTATGCATGTTTAAATTAGAGATTATGTGAATTTTTTTTTAAGTAAATCAGAGATTATGTTATATGCAAAGAAGTTGTTCACGAAGTCCATATATTTCACAAAATAAATAAATAAATAAATCAATGGTGAAGATGGAGTTTGAGTACAAATTTTGCGCAAAAAAAATCTGTGTATAACACAAATGGCCTTTATTTTGTTATATTGATCTAATTAAAGAAAGTTCTCTATTTTTATAACTCTATGTAGTTAAAGTTTATTTTTAATTAATTATAACGAAATTAAGGAATCATGGAATGAGCAAATGGTGAAAATTTAATAATTTTGTAAGAAGAAAGAGTGTGCACGTCTCTACAAGATCAAAACAACAATGGAATTTTCTTGAAGCCTTCATAAGACAAGTACTCTTGACTTGTTTTTATGAATAGTCAAAGGTCGCTTTCTGGTAGCATTCCATTTGCCGCTGATTTTTCTAGTCAATAGACTTCACCCTATGCAAAGGGTGGGGCATATTAAATTATACTTATTTAAAAAATTTAATTTAATAAGAAGAAATAAATTTAATCATTTAATTAAATACTTTAACAATGCATACTTATTCAATCTTAATGAATATCTCCATTATGGATTACTTCATAACTAATATAATACTCCAAAAAGTTAGTCTTGTATTGCTTACATGCATGAAATGACTGAATTATAAATAAGTTCGAGTGCTAAATTCACATTAGTTTTTTTGTTACGTGGGGGACTAAGATTGTCTTAATTACAAATAAAATGAATAATATATATAATGTTACATTATTTAAACTTTTTAAAAGATGTGATATATCGTTAAATACACTCTTGATTATAAAATAAATAGTATTAATTTTAAATGAAATAGAGAGAATTATTATTTGTACTTCTCACCATTAACGCCACGTGACATAGATGTCGTAGGTCCCCAAGACCAGAAACAGTAATCAAACCTGCCCAGTGCCCAGGCTGCCCTAGTCTTCTGTATGCTTTTTCTACCCCAGTATACAATCCAAAGTCTGATCAATAATGCATGCATCTGGTCAACACTCCTGCGTCACATAATGAAGAATCAATTGGAAACTAGAAACCTTGATGACAGGACAAAAATGGCACATGTTGAAAATATTTTTTTAATCTAATTTATTAAAGATAAATGTTAGAGGTTAATATTTTTTTATATATATATATTTAGCCATTATTTTCTTACAATCAATTATTAGATTTGTACACTTATGTGAACCCCACATAAATCAATAGTGAACCCCACAAATCTAACGATTAATCTATTAAATTTATAGAAAAATAATGACAATATATGGATTTATTAAATTCATATTTGACTTTAGTGCAAGTGAATCTCAAATATTTAATTAATCTTATTAAAAATGTATTTCGCATACTCTAAGAGTATATGTCAATTTTAATAAATTGAATTAAAAAAATATATTTAAACCCAATTAAAAAAAAAAAACAAAAAAACTTTTTCATTACAAAAAAGAAAACGCGGCATTGACTCGCATTGACAAGTTAAACATGAGCAATTCTATAAATATCTCTTGTGTCACTCTAAAAATGAGGTGGCTTTTAAAATCATAATTTGATTAAAATTTAATAATTAATGATCAATCACGAACTCAATGGTAATTTAAGAGCCACATCATTCTTTGAGAGACATAAGATAAAATGTCAAATTTAAAATTGCAAAGAATATAATAAATAATTAACAATATGATTTTTTTTTTTTTTTTTAAGGGGAAATCATTTCAATCTCATTAATTGATGAAGGATCACGAACATAAAGCTCTTACATCACAGAGCAAAAGCTCTAAGAAAATCATAGCCGAAGGCAGAGACGGAGGGAGGGGGGACCGGGGTAAGCCATGGTCCCCCCCCCAAAATAAGGGGGGAAAAAAATTATAAGTAAAAATAAAAAATAAAAAAGAGTAGTAAAGTAAAGTTTTAAGTTTAGTCATTTGGGCCCCTTCAAAAAAAATTTGGTTCTATTTTAAAATTTTTTTGCCATATCCAATAAAAACTTTTGGCCTTATTCGTTTTTTTGGGCCATACCTATTAAGTTTTTTTATTTTTTGTCCTTACTTTCAAATGTCCATTTTTTGGCCCTTACTTTTAAATGCTCACTTTTTTTGGCCCTTACGGTAGTCTTTATTTCATAAAAAACAATCAAAATAATTTTTTTTAATAAAAAAATTCTAAAGAACTGAAAAAAAAAATAAAAAAATAAAAAAATAAATCGCCTTCTCCCATCAAATCTTTCTCGGGTTCTCCCCCGAAGGTACAAATTATAAAATTAATATATACATAACAATCACATTCAATCTATCTATGACACTGCTAACCCATGACTAATTTTCAATAACAACAAGTCTAATCCAAACACTCAATTCGATACATATGTAGCAACATCCCTCACCAAACTCATCCTCCTCGACTGACAATAAATAAATTAATAGAATAATCTTAATGACTCAAAAGATAAACACAAATTAGTTTAACAATTTAACACCAATGATAATTTGACTGGGACTCCAATAAATAATTCTACAATTATAACAATCATATATATGAACAAACTGAACTTCTTCGTAATTTATCACACTATACGCAATAAATCAACCACACGTGACATCCCTACCACACACAAATAAGATGTGCATGGGGACGATTCCGAATGAAACCAATGCACCAGTGATAGCAGTATTGCATTCTTTTGTTGACTTTGAGGTCGTATGATCGTATCAAACAAACAAACGAGAAAGCAAAGACTGGACTATTGAACAATGTATGGATGATGTTTCATTGTTGAAGATCTGCCGTGCAACTTGACATGCTATTTGGACTTTTTGTCCTTAATTTTATATGAAAAATGTCTCCCCTTTTTTTTTCTTTTTTTTTTAAAAAAAAAATAAAGAAAAAGTGAATGTATCCTATGATTTGCCGTGCAAGTTAGGTTGCTATTTGGACAAACATAGAAATTTCCTACACAAATTGGTTGTTAGAAAAAAAAAATAAAGAAAAAGTGAATGTATCCTATGATTTGCCGTGCAAGTTAGGTTGCTATTTGGACAAACATAGAAATTTCCTACACAAATTGGTTGTTAGACTTTCTTATGACTCAGTACTCTCTAAAAAAGTCGTGTGTTATTTATGATATGAGGAATATATATTTTTTATAATAGCATTTTTTTAATAAGATTAATAAAAAAGTATATGTCACTTTTTAAATGCCAGTTTCTAAGAAATTTCTATATTCATAAATACTTTTTAATATGGACACAAATTTCCTCCAAATTTCCTCCAAATTTATTTGGAGGAAATTTCATTCAACCTTCTATAATGTGAAATTTTCATAACATCTAAAGAATGTCACTTTATGAGTCACTATAATTAGTCGGGAAAACGAGAAGTACAAGACAAGTAAAGACGCAGCTAGGAAAAGTCCTCTTAAATTGTGTTCAACGTCCAAACAAGAGAAGAGAAAAAAACGTACAACACAACCTGAAATCATAGATGTTTATGTGCAAATTAAATTGCAATTACTAAATTGGAAGGGAAAAGTAATATTAGCGTGGTCCTCAAATTAAAGCATCATGAAACAAAAACACCCATAAAATAATTTGTATCCATAAAATGGGAGTTTGTAAATCTTCTTTTGATATTTGATAATTGATAATCTTCAAGAAAAATCATTTTTAGTGAATAAAAAAAAAAATCAAAACCAGGATATCTTCAGTTATTTTATTTGATCTAAATTGAAAATTTAAAACAGTTTCAGGAACTAATAATTTAATATTCTATAAAAATATTTTTTGTAATTTCTTGTTTTCTTAAAAAGATTTACATTTTTCAAGCATTTTGTTAAAAAAAAAAAAAAAATTGACATGAACGGAATGAACTTTTTTAATAATGATTCTAATCGAAGTCCGTAGTTTATTTGAAATGAATTATATCACAGGGTGATCATAAGTTGTGATTAGAGTAATGTTTATTTCTGAATTAAGGAGATTTATTATACACCATATATATAATACCATCAAACTAATTTTAAAGATTTCAAACATTTAAAACCATATTATGTTGAAAAGCTTAAAAAACTATTTAATCAGTCGTACGTACATGAACATACATAATGATTAATTCGCTGGAGGCCTAGGGTTTGCTACCAGTTTTCCCATTTGTTTTGAATACTTGTAATGTTTAGAAAATTCGAAGTTATGATCATTTTATTTTTTTGCAAATTTGCTAGTCTTCAAATATTATAACTTGTTTGGATGCGTGTCAATTAGTCTAAAATAATGGACCCAAAAATGAATTAGTTGTGAAGTTTGTCATGTCATAAATTTTGTAGGTTCCAGGGCGTGATGGGCATTTACTAAGATTGATGTACACCAACCAAGTCAATGGTGATTAAAATTGGGGGCATAGCGTAATATTGAAGAAATGAAAACATACTTGTCATTTACCCAGTCTTTCTGTACACTCTGTTAAACTCCTGCTTTTCCTTGAAATTTCACTTTCCACGTGACCAGTCAAATACGTTAAGTTCTACCTATCATAATTTATTGATTCAACATTCATTATCTTCAATCTCCCAACTTCCACATTTATTTGGAATCAAATATTATGGTTATGAATTCATTAAATTTCATTGAAAAGCCATAGTCAATAATACTACTTTTCATGTGACCAGTCAAATACGTTAAGTTCTACGTACCTATCATAATAATTTATGGATTCAACCTTCATTATCTTCAATCTCCCAACTTCCACATTTATTTGGAATCGAATATTATGGTTATGAATTCATTAAATTTCGTTGAAAAGCCATAGTCAATAATACCACTTTTCATGTGACCAGTCAAATACGTTAAGTTCTACGTACCTATCATAATAATTTATGGATTCGACCTTCATTATCTTCGATCTCCCAACTTCCACATTTATTTGGAATCAAATATTATGGTTATGAATTCATTAAATTTCGTTGAAAAGCCATAGTCAATAATACCACTTTTCATGTGACCAGTCAAATACGTTAAGTTCTACGTACCTATCATAATAATTTATGGATTCAACCTTCATTATCTTCGATCTCCCAACTTCCACATTTATTTGGAATCAAATATTATGGTTATGAATTCATTAAATTTCATTGAAAAGCCATAGTCAATAATACCACTTTTCATGTGACCAGTCAAATACGTTAAGTTCTACGTACCTATCATAATAATTTATGGATTCAACCTTCATTATCTTCGATCTGCCAACTTCCACATTTATTTGGAATCAAATATTATGGTTATGAATTCATTAAATTTCGTTGAAAAGCCATAGTCAATAATACCACTTTTCATGTGACCAGTCAAATACGTTAAGTTCTACGTACCTATCATAATAATTTATGGATTCAAACTTCATTATCTTCGATCTCCCAACTTCCACATTTATTTGGAATCAAATATTATGGTTATGAATTCATTAAATTTCGTTGAAAAGCCATAGTCAATAATACCACTTTTTTCCTTCAAAAAAATAATAATAATAATACCACTTTTCATATGACCAGTCAAATACGTTATGTTCTACGTACCTATCATAATAATTTATGAATTCAACCTTCATTATCTTCGATCTCCCAACTTCCACATTTATTTGGAATCGAATATTATGGTTATGAATTCATTAAATTTCGTTGAAAAGCCATAGTCAATAATACCACTTTTCATGTGACCAGTCAAATACGTTAAGTTCTACGTACCTATCATAATAATTTATGGATTCAACCTTTATTATCTTCGATCTCCCAACTTCCACATTTATTTGGAATCGAATATTATGGTTATGAATTCATTAAATTTCGTTGAAAAGCCATAGTCAATTATTAAATTGTTCATTTATTTATTTATACACCCACTTCAACCGTATTCTAGACGATGAGAAAAGTGGGCCATGTATGTTGATGATCATATTTAATGTGTTTGTGACTAGAGTTATATTACTTATATATGTTCTCCGCCCTATGCTTTTGACTCTCTCTTATATAGGTTATATATATATATAAAAGAATAACTTATATATATCATGAATTATTATTACTATTTTTAGTCAAAAGCATAATATAAGGGTTTTTGAGTTCACTTTGTATATTATTTTTAGTCACATTCATGAATTAAATTATTATTTTTGTGTATATCCTAAGAACTTTTTTTTTTTTTTTGAAATAAATACACTACAATTTTATTGATAATAATCACGAGCATAAAGCTCTTACATCGTAAGAGCACAAAGCCCTGAAAATACAAATTATAGCCGAAGCTATAAGGATAAAACATCACCTAAAATCTCCGCTAACCTATGACTAGTTATCAGTTGAAATAACAGATCTGCATAAGACAGATGCAATCCAATGCATAAGTAGCGCAAATTCCTCCTCGACCCAAAAGCTAGGATGAAGTTCACGTCCACAACTCGAAGGTTTGGACTAAAATTCACATCCACGACCTAAAAGATCTAGACCAAAATTCAGTTCACATCCAAGCAGGCAGATCGAGTGGCTAAACCTTATTACAAAACAGAAGCAAGAAAACCTAAATAAAACGTGGGTGAACCAAAGAGGGAAAGCCTTATTACAAGCAAATAACAGGAATGAAATGCACACAGAGAAAAAACATGAACCAATGACATCAAAGCTCCATATACTATCATAGAGCCTTATTACAAGCAAATTTTCCTTCAGTGTCGTACAAATATATATTGATATTAAGAATTGTATGTTGCCGACAAGAACGCTGTATATAGGTATACAAATACAAACCAGTGTTGTTGTTGTTATTGGTACAATATTACAGGCAACAAACGCAGCTGATAAATAACTCAATTCACATTCCAAGCATTTACATCAAAAAAAAAAAAATACATTATCAAAAAACCCATATATTTTCGAGTTTGTCAAATAGATTCACGCGGTTTGAGTCATTATTAAATGAAAAATGTCGGATATAATAAGTCTATCAAACATTCATCTTTAACCGTGCTGACAAGACACTCTCCACTAGCCATTAATTATTGTTGTTGAACACGAAAAAAAATGATAAAAACAAAAAATTGGCAATTGCCTAGGTGTGCATGGAGGATAATGGAGGTAGCCTCCTTGCATGCGTAGCACCTCCATGGCTGTGAGGCTAGCTTATGAAGGTCCCTTCATGGCCATAGAAGGCCCCAAGTACATGGAGCTATGGAGGTTGGACCTCCATGGCCGTTGAGGGCTCCTCGCTGGCGTTGGAGGTCCCTTTATTGTCATGGAGGCATATATATATATTTGGAAAATAATTGAGATTTTCGGCAGGACTCTATCGTGAGCTCATTTTAAAAACAATGCATGTCTTTTTTCCATCTGGGCTCTGGCTTTAATCAATGCTTAAAAAATATGTGAATGGGCCTGGTTGAAGAAAATGAATCCACAGAGCCTCAAGAAGTCAAATTCCCATATCAAGTTTTAAAGCCCATCTGTAGCAGGAGCTGTACATGCCAAGCCCACTGACCATTAGTGCCAAACATTCTATTTTAAGATTATCCACTGCGTCCTAGTCATGTTTGGGTAGGCTTTGCCGCTTCATCAAACTATTAAAATTGCCCAACCCACAAGACACACGGCTGAACATCTCACACACATTATATTACACCAAACATTTCAACACTATGCTTCCAAAGCTTTGAGAAAATTAATAGCTGCTCGATTAACTCGGTTTCTCTTCAACGTTTAAAATAAAAACTTACGAATTGTGACCAAAAGTATTTGTAAAGGACAAGGATGGTCCTATCTAATATGCCAAATTTAGAAAGCAGTGGATGACTAATGGAGAACCAAAAATAGCATCCTACCTTCTTAATTAAATTGAAACTGAAACTGAATTCATTGATTAAATATGAGCAAATAGGGTTCGAACAAAAAAAAGGATGTAATAAGGCAAGATATCATAAATCAAAGGAACTCTTATTTACCACACATAAATATCAAGCATCTTTGTCCTATCAAATATAGATGAGAAAAAATAATTGTCCCCTTTAATATATGGGAATGTAATTAAGCAAACTCATAACAATTAATTTGCAATTAAATTATGGTGATTGACTTAATTCATTTGATTGAATTGATGAGAAAGTTTGATTTGAAGTATCTCCGGCATTTGTTATGGGACTCTCCGATGATAGGAAAGCCTTGAAAATCATTTGTAAATATTCAACTTCTCCTTTAGGCATTTCTACAATTTCATCAATAGACTAGTACTCCACCCCCACATGGAAGGGTAATGCTTGCTTATTCAATCCGTATGAGTTTCCCAACCTTTTAGAGTATGATTTTCCCATATTTGACTAACATTATCTCAACCATCATTATTGGTGGTTGTCCTCAACAACCTTTTCTTCAATAAACTAACAAGTGCATTCTCAAACCATTCATGCATGTTACTGAACATAGGCTTTAAGATACATGCATGTCAATTTCCCATTTGTTTCGATTCTTATAGTATCAAAGTATTATTTTCTATCTACTTTGAAAGTTGAAACCTTATCATAAACGCAATTAAGTTACTGAATAGTTGTAAATCTTGCTGAAAAAGATAAGATATTGTGTCTCACATTGACCAAGGAGCGGAAGATGGATGAGTTTATATGTATCATGGGTCCTCTTTGACATAATAATAAAATGACGGTAAAATTATATACTCACAAAAATTTATATTATAAAATTCACTCATAAGTGGTGTGTTTGTTTTAAATGGATCTACATTTAAATCACCGTGTGTGCATTTCATGATAAGGGTAGGATTTATCATTTTTGCGTTACATTACCTCAAATTCAATGGTCATTAATTGTCGATGCCAGTTCTTGGAAACTTTTTTTCTTCAATCAACTAGTAAGTGGGATATTCTTTCAATGGTCATTACTGTTTTTCTTCAAAAAAACAGTAAACTCACCCTGTCCGAGTATTCTTTCCCATTTTTTCTACCCATATATCTACTTGAAATCTCAATGTAAGTTTCTGAATTGTTGTAAACGATGGTGACGATGAATGGCAAAATTCGTGCTTCCAACAGGCCAAATACATGCACTGAAGCTGATAAATGTCAAAAATATGTGAATGGGCCTGGGCCAAGAAAATGAATCCACCCAACCTCAAGCTGTCAAATACCCATATTAAGTTTTAAAGCCCAGGTGTAACTAGATCTGTAAATGCCAAGCCCACCAAAACATTCTATTTACGATCATCCATCCACCGCATTTTAATCATGTTTGGGTGGGCTTGGTGCTTGATCCATTAGATATGAAGCTGTCAAATGCGTCACAAGTGTAATTTTTATGGGGTAAAGTAGCATAAAAAAGGATTGCGAATTAATTTATTGAGAAGTTAGGCCGAAGAGGTTATGGAACACTATTTAAAGGATTTTTTTTTAATGAAATTCATATTGCACACTACGAAGGAAACAAGGAAGAATTCATAAATAAATTTGGAACAATGAGTAGAATCTACCATATAATTGTGTTTTTTCTAGTTGACTTCTGCTCTAAAAGATTTAGACGAACTCTAGCATATAAACTTGTTATAAAATGATTCACTAGAGATGTTCGTATCTTCCACCCGTGATTAATAACCATTTCTTCATAAGACCTAGACAAGGCTCTTACAAAAGAAATTGGGCTTTTAGGTTGTCTTCAAGCCCATCCCTCTCGTCAGACAATCGTCTAGTTAACCAAATCATCCTTTTTGCACGCAAGTGCACTCAATCTTTCTGTTGTGTACCTTTGGATTTTGTACTTGGTACTTGCAGTAATGAGGGACTTGGTTTAGGAGTTTAATCTTCTACACAATGTATTGCTATTGAAGTTCAAGTCTGATTGTCAATGGCTTTTTTGAATCTAATAGTAATCTCTATGACACAACTATAAATCATGTTGGAAGAATTATATACTGTTCAAAAACATAAATTCTTCATAATCCAATTATAAGTGGATTTCAAAACATGGACAGCAGATTCTACGTTTCCACACCTACAACATATGGAGACCAAAAATGCATTTGTTTTACACATACCTTGTTTTTAGTACACTGCCATGTATTTGTTTGCCTCAATTCGTGTATCCTCTGGTTTCATGAAGAAGGTCAAAGGCTTTTTCAAAATTCAAACTTTTAGCATGACCATGAAAAATTGTGTCATAAGAAATACAATTCCTCTCGAGCAGAATAACCTTGAAATCGAAGGAAATCTTATTTACCGCACATAAATATCAAGCATTTTTGTGCTATCTAGTATAGATGAGAAAACTAATTACCCCCTTCAATGGGGATTAAATCAATATCTTCATATTAATTAATTTGCAATTGAAATAAAGATGATTGACTTGATTCATTTGATTGAATTGATGAAAATGTTTGACTTGAAGTCCCTTCGGCTTCAAATATGTGTTCCTCTTGTGATGATAAGAAAGGCTTGGAAGGCATTTTTAAGCATTCAACTTCTCCTTCAAGCATTTCTACGACTTTGTTCATTGAAGGATGATCACTTGGCTTCATTTGTATACACCATAGTGCAACAAGGATCATCTTTGTAACTGGTTTTTTTTCCTCCTCTGTGACACTATCCATTTATATGTCATTTCCGTCATGGAATTGGTCATAGACCCAAGTAGGGAAGTATATTTGGCTTGAATGTTCTACAAATGCATTCAAGTTCTTTCTTCTACCCGTCATTTCCATCAATAACATTCCAATACTATAAATATCAGCTTTGTATGAGACACCTCCAATATTTTTGTAAAACAACTCAGGAGCCATGTATCCTAATGTCCCTCTTGCAGTAGTTAAAGAAACAATGTTGTTATCTACTGGATATAAATTTGCCAAGCCAAAGTCAGAAACCTTGGGAGTAAAATTCTCATCAAGAATAATGTTGTGAGGCTTGATATCAAAATGCAAAATCTGCATGTCACATCCTTGATGTAGATATTCAATTCCTCGAGCAACTCCTAGAGCTATTTCATACATTTTCTCATAGCTTAGGAGGATGCTTACTTCTGACGAAAATATGTATTTATTTAGTGAGCCATTAGGCATGAACTCATATACAATAACTTGTTTTGATCTTTCAGCATAGAAACCAATGAGTTGTACTACATTAACATGGTAAATCCTTCCAATGGTCGCAACTTCATTTATAAAGTCTTGCCCATTAGCTTTGGACTTGCCCAACATCTTTATAGCTACAATTCGGCCACTTCGAAGTGTTCCTTTAAATACGGTGCCATAGCCTCCTTCACCCAATTTGTCATTGAAATTTTTTGTCATCTTCCTAATTTCGGTGTAAGAATACCTTATTGCCATGAGGTTATTGTGGCTTTGCAAAAATTCTTCAACCACGTCATACATCGATAAATGTCTTCTACGCCATTTATATACCAAAACCACAATCACACATGGAGTCCCTAATGCAACTTTGGCTGCAAGGCATTGTCCTATGGAAGAACATCCATCACAAAAAATAAATTATAAGCGAACACATGTTGCATGCATGATGCATTGCTGTAAAATCTTTTTTTGGGCATATTTATAGCTCAATTAATTGCCTACTTGATCCTAGTAATTAAGTACTATACTTGTTATATTTTTTGGATAATAATTAATATTTTCATTCTGACTGCATGTTTAATTTGTGTTTTGCAATGTAAAGAATGATCTGCTAAAAAGGAAAAACAAAATTTAAGAAGATCGAAGGAGAGAAGGTTCTAACCGTAGTCCATGGTCGTGATTATCAATGATAAGACTGCAGGACCTGAAAGCAATAAGAAAAAAATAAATAAATAAATAAATCATTAATAAAATTGCATAAACAAATCTCACCTAGGGCCATCCTTGAAAAGAAATAAAAGCAACACTATTAAGCTAGCTACTATTAACCTCTTAGCTTTATAGGTGTGGGCTTTCAATTAGGTTGATCTCGATTATATACCTTCACAACGACCTTGACCTGAAGTTGTAGCAGTGGATAAGTTATTTACTTACTTAGGCTTGTAAACAAGGTTTCAATACTAACCCTTTGTAGCTATCTTATCAAGGAAACAATGGGGAAGCAGGCAAAAGAAAATTTTTAATTCAAGATAAGAAGCTAATTTCTTAAGAAATTTAAGCTATTTTTCATTTTCCTCATTGTTTCAGAAATCTAAACAAAACCTACAAGTTTGTGATCAACCATTTCCCAAGCACTTACCCAAAAAAAAAAAAAAAAAACCCATTTCCCGAGCACATGGTTATCCTCTACTTGCTTCATCATCAAGGACAATCAATCCATTTCAATGTAATTGTGTCATTCTATACTATCCTGCAAATAACTTTTTGAGATTGAAACATCACCTTTGTCAATTAGCACACACTTTGTTGTTGGTCTGATACTGTTTTGACAAATAAAAGAATAACATTAGTGTTTGGAAACATAGAATTAAAACTCGATCAACATATTTTTTTAAAGTTGCAAATATAGTATTTGTCGTCCCCTACTTTTTTATGTAAACATTAATAATAGCTTCACATGGCAAGGAATTGTCTGTTTATATAAAAAATAAAATCAAAAATCAAAATCAAAAGAGAGATATAGGTTCTTACATATTGCCACTGGTAGTTGTAATAGTACAATCATGATATCTACAACATGAAAAAATAAAATAAAAAAATAAATTCAGTAATTAATCGCTAAGGTGACTTGAATCATTTTAAAAGTTTATAACCTAAAAAAATTGCAGAAACAACTTTCGGCTTCGGCCATGCTTGTTGCCTTTGTCATCAGGAACGCAATATTGGCCTTTGTCATCAGGAACGCAATATTGGCGGCACGGAATTACGGACAGGAAAATTGTTGCCTTCATGCATTTTCCTCATTGTTTATGAGATCCAAACAAAGCCGTAGAAGTTTGAGATGAACCAATGCCCAAGCACACCGTTATTTCTCTATTTGTGTCATCGATCAGACAAAACTCGTCCAAATCTATTCCATTGTGTTATTCTATCATATGTCCTTCAAACAACTTTTTGAGATATATAGAAACCTTACCAATGTATATCCTTCGTAGTATGTCACGGATTCCTGCTTTGACAAAGAAAGGAATAACATCAGAGTTGGAAACTTAGAATTAAAAATCAAGTCATTAATCACAACGTTAAACCACAATGAATATCTTATTATCAGAGTGAGAAATCCAAGAATTAATAAAAGAAAAAAACTGGCAAAAGCAAAATAATGGTCAACATGTCAGATATTTCATTCGAAATTGCAAGTGATGTGTAATTTTTCTCGCACGCATTCTTTCACGCACCATTTCGATGGCAGCTAACATGGTTTTTTTTTTTTTTGATGAATAAGAGACTTTATTAGCAAACAAACCAATCAACAATAGTAACACCAAATACAAGCCTTTTCCAAAAGGCTGAAAAACTCGACCTCACAGAGGCCTACCCCAACCAACAAAAAAAAACCAGAATCCAATCTGCAGCTGAGAATACAGACAGCAAACAAAACCAAACCACAAAAAAAACCACCAAGCCTCACCAACAGAGACGCCCTCCCAAGGGCCTAATTACAAACCACACCATTATTACAACTATTACAAGAATAAATCTGCAGGTAAATTCCACTGAGCAGCTAAACCCAAATTCTCTTTGTTTTTAGAAAACTTGCCCTTCCCTGCAATTCTTGTTCTCACTTCCCAAAGAACTTTCCTCAAAATCTGTTCCTCAGAAATAGGATGACCAGAGTGTTTTAATTCATTTCTAGTGCACCACAAATTGTAAATAACAGATCCTAGCACAAGGCGGCAGAGGAGACCTTTAAGAGTTTTAGTTCCCCATTTGCTGATTCCTAACTTCAGAACCTCATCCCAGATAATAGGAGAATTGTTTTCATGGCAACAATGCATACAGAACTTCCATATTCTGTAACTGAAGCTCAAAAAACAAATGATCCCTGCTTTCAATTTGATTATGACAGAATAAACACTTAACCTCACCTTTATATCCCCATTTCATCAACCGATCCCCAGTGAGAAGCCTGTCCTGTAAAGCAAGCCATAAAATGAAAGCATGCTTAGGGATAGCATTTGGAAACCACACTATCTTCCACCAACTAACCTCTACCTTCTTTTCTCTAAAAAAATCCCAAGTTTCTGAGCTAACATATGAACCTCCCCTAGAAACAGTCCATACAGGTTTGTCATAAGGTCCAAACTTTATCTCATGAAGCCTAGTTTGAATCTCCACTAGAGCCTCAGACCTGGCTGGTCTCCAAAACCAGTCACCATTAAGAATGACAGAAGACAACTTAGCCTCCAAACTACTATGAGCATCATAGACAGCTCTATGCCCAAAGACCTCAATTAAAATTCCAGAGGGATGCCAAGAATCCTGCCAGAGGAAAATGTTCTCTCCATTGCCAACCTTAAACTTCAAAATTCTCTTAGCAATCTCCCTCAACTTTAAGATCTTTCTCCAGCTCCAAGAACAATTTTGAGGAATGCTCACACTCCAGAAACTCTTTCTTTTCAACAAATAATCTTTCACCCAAGCTACCCATAAAGAGCCAGATCGAGCAAAGAGACTCCAAACATGTCTGAGCATAGAAGTTTGGTTCCAAACTTCCACTCTTTTTAGCCCCAGACCTCCTTCCTTCTTAGGAAATATTTGTGAAGGTAGCAATTGTCATATCTGCAGCTTACACAATAAGCTCGGTACCATGAAAGCTCAAAACGCCGTAGCAATTCATTGTGGATGTTTGTACAGGACATATTTGTGAAGTCATCACCATATTGATGAGACCAGGATGTGAGAGATATTTGCTCTACTTGGCACAAGTCCTCCAAATCCCATAGTTGTTCTTGTTTAAGAGGCTGAGAACCATTATCCTCCAAGAGCACAGAGATGGATATTTGCTTAGAAATGGTAATCTCATACTTGTTCTTGTTTCTGGCTTTCATCATAGACCTTGGAGCAGGCCAAAATGTTTCTGCTGAAGAGTCCCGGTGTGGAGTCCATGGCCCAACCATCCGATTTCCCTTCCGACTTAACAGCCAGCCATAAAACTATGGGTATCCTGGGTTTGCCCTATCATGCCCCGATAGAAAAGATACGGTACTCGATTTGCCGATTTCAGTGAAGTTCTTTGTGAAAGAGATTGACTACAAATCTCAGGTAATTCAATTATACGATCCACATCATTGCTTCCCATGGCGGCTTCGGGGACCCGATTTATCTTCCTCGCATTTCCAATTCAAATTAGACTCCTCTTATTTCATTGACGACTATGCCTTATTCAATTGTTCCCCAAGAGAAACACAGGTTTATTACGATGATATCTCTTGTCTTAGAAGCCCTTCCTACAAAGTTTTCGCCCTCACTCCTGGTGGGAACAATATGTCGCTGGGCCTCCTACATTGTACAAAGATGTATACTCTTCGATCGATTCCATATGATGTAGTAATACTCCATCCTAAAAAATTTCTTCAATTGCATTGGTCCACTCCGGCGTGCAGACACTGTGAAGTAAAAGGCATGAGATGTACGAAGAGTAATAGCAGCGGATCAGGAACCGAGTGCATTTCTAAAGGTATTCTATCTATCCAATTAATTTTACACCACGCGTAAAAGGCATTTGTTTCTAAAGTATTTTATTAGGCCATATAATATTGTAGCTCTTCCAACTAATTGATGGAAATCAGCTGGCACAAAATCAACATACAATTTGCGTACAAAGATTAGCATACACATGTTAATTCAGGAAAATTTACTGCACATCACGTTTAGTCCTCTTAGAAGCCTGTACAGCTTGAACTCATCAAGGTCTGAATTCAATATAACTTAGCTATTACCAAAAAAAAATTTAGGCGATTTTTTTTTTTTGAAATTAATTATGGACAATGAGAAGCTAATTATGTGAAATCTTTAACACTAGGTACTACAATATCGAAGTTAGAAATCAGTGGTGAGTTGTCTTGCCCATTTGAAATTGTTTTTATTGGAGAGATGTAAAATACTATTGACTCACAAATGTTTATTATGCAGGGGTCATATTCGGTTCAATTGTATTACTACTAGCTATCTTTGCTCTCTACCATTTCTATACTTACGTTATGATAAAGTAGAAAAAGCACATCAAGCGAAGATTGAAATATATTTGGAAGATTACCGAAGTTGTAAACCCACAAGATACTTGTATGCTGATATTAGAAGGATTACAACGAATGAGCATATGAAACAGTATTCAAAGGAAATGTTTCCAATGAAATTCAAATTGCAGTAAAGATCCTCAACACGTCCAACGAAAATGAGGAAGAATTCATAAATGAAGTAGGAACAATGGGTAGGATCCATCATGTTAACGTGGTTCGCTTGATTGGATTTTGCGCTGACGAATTTAGACGGGCCCTAGTTTATGAGTTCTTACCAAATGATTCACTAGAGAAGTTCATATCTTCAACATACGCCAATAAATGTTTCCTTAGTTGGGATATTGCTCTTGGCGTAGCAAAAGGAATTGAGTATCTTCACCAAGGATGCAACTAACGAATCCTCCATTTAGACATCAAACCTCACAATGTTTTGCTAGACCAAAACTTCAATCCAAAAATTTCTGATTTTGGTCTTGCCAAGTTGTGTTCAAATGATCAAAGTGCAGTTTCCATGGCAACAGCTAGGGGGACTATAGGTTACATTGCACCTGAAGTGTTCTCTAGAAATTTTGGGAATGTGTATTCTAAAGCATATGTTTATAGCTTTGGAATATTGTTACTTGAAATAGTTGGAGGAAGGAAAAATGTTGATGTTACAGTCAAGAATACTAGCCAAGTCTACTTTCCAGAATGGATCTACAATCTCTTATAACCAAAAAAAGACATACGGATCTTTGTTGAGAATGATGGTGATGCTAAAATTGCAAAGAAACTTGCAATTGTAGGACTATGGTGCATCCAATGGCACTCAATGGATCGTCCTTTGATGAAAGATGTAGTTCAAATGTTGGAAGGAGAAGGAGATAAATTAATTATGCCTCCTAATCCCTTTGCCTCTGTAGGCCCTGTAACAATCAATGCAAATATGTCTACAAAACGTCTAAACCATGAGTTGGAGGTCATCCTCGAATTAAAATAATTGCATGTAAACTTAGTGTACGTAATAATGCAATGATTTTGTACTCTTACAACAAATCTTGTAGTCAATGTTGGAACTTTAAGTTTTTTCTTATATCAATGTATAACTATTATTAATCTTGTTAATTTTTTTTTTTTCTTTCTTCCTTTCTTTTTAGGGAAAATTACAGTTTACTCCTCTAAAATTGACAGCGTTTTTCAATTCGAACACCAAAGTTTCAATTTTTGCAATCCACCTCCTCCAAAGTTTCAAATTTTTGCAATTTGACTAATTGTATCAAAAACTTTCCATATTGCCCCTAATTTTTATTTTTATTTATTTTTTATAAAAAATTAAAAAAAAAATAAAATTCGGGGTGGCCGTAGCCACCCCTTTGGCCACATTTGGTCATTTTTACACCCCCAAATTTGTTTTTTTTTTTTTTTCAGAAAAACTAAAAATTAGGGGCAATATGGGAATTTTGGGATAATATTGGTCGAATTGAAAAAAAATTGGAACTTTGTGGGGATGGATTGCAAAAATTGAAACTTTGGTGTTCGAATTGAAAATTTTTGTCAACTTTGAGGAGGTAAACTGTAATTTTTCCTTCTTTTTATTAGCTGCCTTTTATACCTTTTCAATTTTCAGTTGCTTGGGCTATCATATAATCTAAGAATTCGTTTGTTTTGAAGTAAAATGATTATAGAAAATACTTTCCGTATTTGTTCAATGTTTGGTACGACAGAAAATAATAGTCAAACCGAGAACATATGAGTTTGACCAAAAAAACTTCTTTAATTTCCTTAAAATTATTTAACTTTTTTAAAATGGTAAAAACAATTTTCGAAGTTGAGCTTCTCCTTTTCACATCGCAGGAGTTCGCATAGCCATTTTCTGTGGTCGCTCATATTCCATTAAAGCCAAAAGTTGAAAAATATTTTTAGGAAAATAATTTCTTCTTAATTTTCCCCCTCCAACTAAAAATGATTTCGTTGAAAATATATTTTTCAATAAAAAATATTTTACATCGAAATAAACAAATCGTAAGAGTGAATTTGTTTCAGTTGCACCATAGGGATATTTGATGGCCACCAATTCTCGCAAATGGAGCATGCATGTTATGTGTTATGTGAATAGGTGATTGCATGATCAAGAGTTTCACAATGTGGTGAAGTATTGAAAGATAAGATATAAAGAAGAGATGATTCTCAACTAGTTAGTGTTAGTTGTAAATTAAAGAATAAGGAGTCTTTATCGAAGTCATAACAGATATGGTCTTTGGTATCATAATATGTTTTAGTCAATCTCTTATGCAAGTAATTATTATTGGGTAAGAATGTGTGGTCTTTTATGCATTAGCCTATTTAAAACAACCTCATAGAATAAAAAGGAGTGTAAAGTTTTATCCCTTAAACCTTGTGTTTGGCAAAGGCCTAGGGTCTTCAAATATCCTATAATTTTAATCTCTTTTAAGCAAGATAGGCAAAAGGAAGAAGTTGATCCTACTTCTTTCCCTATTTAAGGTTGTTGAATTAGTTACGAATTCCCATTACATTATATAAAACACACTATGAATTTGACGCAAAATATATATTTATATAACACATTGATCGAGGACTCAACCATCATTGATATCTATTAAGTTAAACTTCTGTTATCAATACAATCTTGAAGAGTTGAAAGGAGAGTACAAGTCTCTTCCTGCTTAGTAACTTTGCTGCATAATCATCATGTAGTGCCATCACGTGCATCTGTCGAGCTAGAGGAAGGGTTGAGACGTTGAGTGATGTGGCACGGATTAGATAAGGATTCACAATAATTAATATCATTTTATTTTGATAAGGAATCTCAATATATATATATATATATATATATATATATATATATATATAT
>NC_081541.1:2074117-2082681 GCF_901000735.1 Corylus avellana
AAAAAAAAAAACAAAAAAAAAAAGGGAGGGGAAAGAAAGAAAAGGGGAGTAGGGGGAGGAAAAAAGAGTAGGGAGCTCTCCCCACAGGTTTTTTCTCTCTAAGATCTTTGTCATTCAATACAGTAATTTGATCAAAGATTGAAAGATTTTTGGAGTGCTCACTTTCTCTACGATTTGATCACCGTTTAAGGCACATAAGAACGCAAATTTGGACATTCATAATTTAGTACAATAGGTTTTACTTTTATAATTTTTAAGTAGCTAAAAAGCCACTAAAATATGCTACGCCAATCGATATGAAACTTAGTTATTCGTAGACATTGGTAGTCTACAAAACCATATTATAGTTTAACAAGGTTCAGTTAATAGCCCATTTACAAAATGACACTTTCATGTTTGTTTTTTATACCTTTTGTTTTTTGTTTCACCATAATAAAATACATTATATATCAAGCAACTAAAATACAAAATATATTTTTACCTTTAAAATACATGAACAAACATATTGTCTCCCTTATATATATGGAATTGTGAGAAGATGTTTTGAGTGTTAATCCTGTGAGGCGTGTTAGTTGAATCGTCGAGAAGATTAAAAAAAATTATGTTAAATAAGCAATTAAGAAGATGTGGGTTTGTTCATTGTTACTCCTTATGTTATGTTTTTTTTTTTTTTTTTTTTTCTCCTTTTCTAAGCCTGAATTATGTTTTATAATTTAAAAACCGTCACTTTTTACAAGGCGTCAGTTTGGACAAACTGACACTAATTAGCATCGGTTTTGCTTAAACGGACATCTTTTTCCATTTTCTTACCCTTATTTAGCTATCATTTGGAACTGTCACTACTTTTATAGTGATGATTTTTAACCCTAAACCATCAACAAAAAACCATCATTATACCTTTATTATTATGGACAAATCTTGGTAGAAGTAATTAAAATGTTTTAGGCTAAAATAAATTCCTAAAATCTTATCAAATCCCCCAGAAGCACAACGTGCGACACGCTTGTGGCCTCGTGCCCATTGTGGACTATGACCTGGACTTCAATTTGACACCTCAAACATATGAAAACCACGTTATGTTCCCCACAAACAATCACATTGTCCCATTGCATAATAAAATACGGTTAGAAAAGTTTATGTTGATGGTTTTTGCTTCTTGAAACTCTATTTTACTTTTAACACTTTTTTCCTATGATTGGTGATTATGGTACCTTGGGGATTTTTCACATCACATCATCGACGTGTTAATTGATAATATGATGCTAATTGTTTAATAATAAAAATTTAGAAATCGCCTTTTATTTTATTATTATTTTACTTTTATAACATGTCAATGCTTATTCCTTATTATTAAAATAAAATTGTGATATTGCTACATCAATATAATGAAATAATAATAAAATAAAAGTATAATTTAAAGTATTATTTATTATGTGATTGGTTTGTCCCAATAAGCTGATTATGTTAATTGGTTGTGCGTCTTCATTTTCAAAAGCAATTGGGTAACTTTTTTCAAAATCAGTACAGCTTGCTACGATATTGAACATGATCCTCTCCATTTCAATTGAAGTGAAGATAATCAATTTAATATAAAATGAGAGGTAATATTGTCTTAACATTAAAGTTGAAAGACAAAATTTACAATATTACCCCTCATTTTACACTTGGGCTTCGTTTACTTCGATGTAAAATGGTTTCCAAAAAATGATTTCGGCATTTTACGGTGTTTACTTCGACGTAAAATAGTGGTCAATAGAAAATATTTTTCTTTTGACCGAAAATTCTTTAAAATCGTAAACTATTTTCCGACTGTGAGCATCTCATTCTTAAATCGATAAACATTGCCAAGACTCGCCCAGAACTTCGCCGGGACTTGACCGGGACTCGCCCAGAACCTCGCCGGGACTCGCCCAGGATCCGCTCGGGACTGCACCAGGACCTGCCGGGACCTGAGCAGACTTGAATAGGACTTGCCCTGGACCTGACAGGGACTTGGCTGGAACTCACCCATGACTTGCCTGAAACTTGACCAGGACGCCGCCGGGACCTACCCGATACTTGACTGGGACCCGCCTAGGACCTCGCCGGAACCTGCTCGGGACTTGATCGAGATCTTGCCGGGACTTGACTGGGACCTGCCCATGACCCACTCGGGAGCTGATTGAGACCCGCCCGGGACTTGCCCAATTGGATCCCGGTCAAGTCTCGTCAGGGTCCTGGGCGGATCTCGGTCAAGTCCCGAGCAGGGTCCGATCAAGTCTTGGACAAGTCCCGGTCAAGTCTCGGCAGGGTCCCGGGCATGTCTCTACGGGGTCCCAAACAAGTCCCGTGCAGGTCCCTGTGGGGACCTTATTAGAAAAAAAATTATTTTCTGTGTGCACGGTAAACTCCGTAAAATGTTTTCGATATAAAACATTTTCAAGGAAAATGGTTTTCTTGAAAATATTTTCCGACGGAAACCATTTTACGTCGAAGTAAACGGAGCCTAAATGGATACTCTCCACTTCATTTGAAATGGAGAGGATCCTATTTCGACACGGCTACAATATTTAATGTGCGTTTGGTTTTTTTTTTTTTTTTTTTATATATATATATATATATATATATATATATATAAAGGGAGGGACATCTAGCAAAGAAACTACAGCTTAAAGTCTCTAATGAAAGGGATTAAGGTTCATATATATACGTACATATAATGATAGTGGTGGTAGTTGCCCTCCTTTGCGGATATATTTTCAAAAGCCCCCAGTCCCACTCCAAACAAGCCACGTTCTTCCTATTTGAAAAATTCAAAGGTCAGGATCATCTGGGTTTGGTAGTCCAAAAAATATAAGGCCACACGTCCTGAGAATCATAGAATAATACCCTAAAAGATTACAGTGAAACAATAAACATAGTTGACACATATTCTTTTTCTACCGACGTGGGTCGTGACCCATGCAGAATCTCAAAAGAGGCTACTTTGATTGGCGAAGCAAAAGCAAGAGCCTCTCTGATGATCATTGATCAAAGAAGCTGTGATTGCAGGAAAGAAAAAGCATCCATGGCAACCATGTCATCATCATGCATCGAAATCTTTTGGACCAGCGATCATTGCTTGGTAACTAAAGGGAGTGGAGGGAGAAGGGATCAAGTAAAGAAAAGCACAAAATAATAAAAGCATGATGCACCATATGTCCATGAACCCTAAAGGAATGGTTGGACAAATCGAGGAGGGTGCTGGCTGCTGGGTGCCTCTCATCTCATCATCTATGCCTTTCATTTGCTCCAATGCTTTTTCGGCATGTCTTTTAACTTTTTATTTTTATTTTTAATTCACTTTACTCCCTAAAGTTTTAAAAGTTTTTCAATTCGAATTCCAATATTTAAAAATTGGCAATGTACCTCTTTAATGTTTCAAAAATTTTCAATTCAGACTCTCCGTTACCAATTTTCGTCTAATTGGACGGAAATTATCCCACGTGCGTCTCGCGAGGGATTTCGATGCCCTCTATTCTAATTTTTTTCTCATTAAAACCTATGAAATTACATAATTACCCTCAATTTCATATTTTTTTAATTAAGGTAATTAAGAAATTTCATAGGTTTTAATGAAGACAAAATTGGAATAGAGGGCATAAAAATTTCACGCGAGATGCACGTGAGATAATTTCTGTCCAATTAGACGAAAATTAGAAACAGAGAGTTTGAATTGAAAATTTTTGAAACATTAAGGAGATACATTGCTAATTTTTAAACATTAGAGTTCGAATTGAAAAACTCTCAAAACTTTAAGAGGTAAAATAATTTTTTTTTTTTTTTTTTTTAATTTTATTTTGCAGGCTCTTTTTCTCTATAGACAAATGATTGTCTCATACAGTCATACTATTTTTATCACTTACCAACTTTTTTGGGGCCTACAAAAGCGATTTCTGCCATATGCAATTCACGTTTCCTGTCACAAGGGAGTACATGAAATGACTTGACAGCAATATATAGCATATGTGCCTTTTAATTTATTTATTTTTCTCATACATATGTGGAACATGTGCTGATTTTTTTTTTTATACTTTTAAGACATAATTATTATCTATTTAGACTATTAAGTCTCTTAATTTAACTTGATTATATTAAAATATTAATTATATGATTAACCTTATCATTTTGTTTTTAGAAAAATTTCATATTAATTTAACATAATATTATAGTTTATTGAGTGAAAGTTTGAGCTAATGTAAAAGAAAGAGAAATAGTAAAGCGTTTGGAAGAAGCAATATTAAGAGTATTTCAATGGCTCAAACGATAAACATGTGGTGGAGAATTCTTCAAACAATTAAAACGTGCTGGTACTCTAGATGCCCTAGAAAGAGCATCGGGATTCTAAAATTTATGGTTTGTTTGGTATATATGGACTAAAATATTGGAGAAATATGCAAGAGAAGTACAAGTTTAAACCATAAAATATAAAGAGAATCATATTCCTTGATCTGAAAATCTATCTCTTTTCAGAAAGTTAAGGAACTCGATCACATGCCGTGGACCCGTACGCGTGGTTGGTCCTTAGAGCGAGATGCTAGAAGTTACGTATAAATATCATCGTTGGAATAGCTAGAGCATTCACATATGGCTTTTTTGTTATTTTGTTGAGTCATGTAGCTAAAAAATCACTCTACCCGGCAGAGACGGATTTAGAGGGACAGGGGGATGGCTCTGGCCTCCCCCAATCCCTCCAAAAAAAACAAAAAAAAAAATAGGCATTAAAAAAAATAATAATAAAAAAATTAAAGGCCATTGGCCCTAACCCAAAAAATTGGAGTGGGGTAGGACCCCCTCCCAATTCCTCCTAAAAAAAATTTTAGGTAATAAAAAACAGAAAACTACCCATATGGCCCTGCCCAACAAAATAATTACCCATTTGCTCTTACCTTCATTAAATCTAGAGGGGCATTTTCGGATATAGGTAAAATCCTTATCATTTTTTTGTAAATTTTGTTATACTCGTGAGATTAGAAGCTAAAAATTGTGAGGATTTGTGAGACTTTGGGTTGGGTTCAGAAATTAGGGTTCATGCATGAAATTTTGGGGATTTTGCTATATTGTTGAAATCTCTAGTTTCTCTTTGACTTTGTGTTCTCTCCATTGAATTTCAAGTTTGAAATCATATTGATTTGGAGAATTTTTGATTAGGTCCAAATTTGGGAGAATTTTAGTAAGAAGTTAAATTCCTAAAATTAACTTGGAGCTTTTGTGTGTAGTGGATTTCTATATATTATTTAAGCTCCGGGTTGTTAGATTAATGGGGTTGAAAGCTTCAATTTCACTATTGTTCATAGTATGGGCATAAACCCTAATTTATATAGTATGAATTAAATTATGGCTTTTGGTATGTAAACACTAGGATTGCTAATTGGATGGGTTAATTACATTTAAAGTGTTGATTAACCCTAGACTTTCATGAGTTCAATGGAAATTGATGCCAATGGGGTTTAGGTTGTAATATGTCATAGTAGAATTATATTGATTATTGTATGTGAATATGAGTATTATTTTCTAAAGACTCCAAAATGATAATGTAAATTTATTTGTAGACGATGGAAAAGTCAAATACAATACTTGATAACCCAATTTTTGAAAATTCTCCTAAAAGACTTTGGGAAGTTGATGGCAATGAATTTGATATTAGTTCAGTGGAGTTTGATCCTAAATTGCACCATCACACGCAAGTCGCACTTTTTGAGTACCAGTTATTTTTTAGAAAAAGAAGAAAAAAATAGAAAAAAGTACTGGTTCATTACACAATGCAAAAAAAAAAAAAAAAAAATCCTAATAACCAACAAAAAATAAAATTGCTTTGGCCCCGTGCCATAAAACTTCCTGAATCCGTCCCTGCTACCTGGCTTAACAAAGTACCCAACCATTTGTTGAGGAGCTAGCAAATTTGCTGAGCACGGTAGCTCAACAATGTATATCATATATAATAAAAGATTCGTCCATTATCTCTCCTCTAATTAAAAAATGATTTTATTTTTCTTAAATGCTTAATGTTGAAAAAAGAATAAAGAAATAATAGATAAATAATATTTAAATGATAGAGAAATAATATTTAAATGAAATAATAAAAGTAAAATTAAAATGATAAACTAAATGTGGATGCTTTAAGAAAATAAAAAAACTAAAATAGAAAAATGTGGTCTTTTGACTAAATTTTAGCCAAGCTTTGAATGAGATTGCAAACGAGCAGTTTCAAATAAATTTCGTTCAAACTCAAGATAATTTTGTACAAATCTCATTCGAACGCCTTTCAAACAAATTATTCTGTTCAAATTTTCAGACTTTTATTAATTACCCGTTTCGACCTAATAAACATCAAATTTAGCAAAAATTTTCAAGGTGGCCAAGTTTACCTTCAACTGATGTTAGATTTAAAAACATAGAAATTTTCATGAACTTTAATTCATAAGCAATAAGCCATTGGACCGACTCAACCTTTTTCGACCGTTCACTTTTTTTTCAAAGCACTGAGCTGATTATTGAGAGACCCCACGTCCCTCTCTCTGCTTCTTTGTTTGATGATATCTTATCTTACAATTTTTTTTGTTTTTTTTTAAAAAAAAAAACTGGCCACAAAAGAAAAAACAACATATTGCTTTTGGCTCCTTGCACTTTTCTTTAATAGTTTAGAAATTTTATTTCGTGCTGAAGTTTACGAGACTTGATTTAAAAAACATATTACATATGGTAGTCGCATACTAAACAAATGGTACGTATTACTGTTACCAAGCAGCTCGGCCGAGCTTGATATTTGGTTGGCTTTAAATTTAATCATATTGTAAGTTCCATGACCCTTACAATATGATTAAAGCCGACACTAAACACGCATCAAGCTGTGTCTAGCTGCTTGGTTTTCCAAGAACCTTGCCTACAGAAGAAGAAAAAAAAGATCTTACTACAATATCCTTTTCCTTCCTTAAAAATGCAATTAACGCCATACCATGAAAAGCATATGATTTATGTAATATAATATATATGATTTATGTGATTTAAAATCTTAAACGACGTACTTAAATATTCACTATGTGACATCGTATGCATTAGGGATCCATCCACTTTCTTCTATCTGCATGCAATCTATTTCAACAATCAACCAGGCAAGGAGTCTCCCAAAATTGAGCTCACCTTACAAAGCAAATAGGCTACATCAGTCCTGGTTCATGGATTGGCCGCCTGAGAAGCAGCCCAACAAAAAGAGAACACTTAAAAACAGAGAAGCTGAGCCCATTGAAATAGACATTGTGCTTCACTTGCCCCAAAAAAGAATCCCCAACAACATTAACAAGCGGAGCCCATCACAACGTGACAAATACTCACCACAATCTAGCATGCTTTGTTTTTATTTTTAGCCACACCAAAAATAAAAAAAAAACCCATTTCGTAATGCTTGTAATACCATGGTGTGATGATTTCAAGGAAGGTGTATGGTATGGTTATCAAACATCACCACAAATGAATTTATACATGTTAAACGACACGCGTACCCACGATTCCATGAAACTCTGAGGCTCCCATATCCGACATTTCTTTGTCTGAATCCTTGGGCGGTTCCGGGAATATTGATCAAGCTTTCTTGCACGTGCATGCGTTCAATTAAAGCTTGGCAGGACCAAGCTAGAGAAGATAACGAGAGGGCTACCGAGTGAGAAAGCCTCTGGGTTTCCTTAAATCAACAACAATCACGCTGGTGTTATCTTTGCTCCCCCGAGCCATTGCTAGCTCGGCCAACACTGCTGCTGCCCGAGCAGCATGGCTTTCATTCTCAGCCTCGAGGGAATTCCGCCTCATTCGTCCATCGAGACATCTCTTCACGACCTGGCACGCAACTTCGTTTGAGATAACGTCCCACAAACCATCGCTAGCGAGTACGAGGAATTCATCCTTGTCGGATCGCTTGGTCACCGTGACTTCCGGTTTGGAAATGACATATGGTCTGAGGTAATGATCACCTGCATCCAAAGTTCAGAAATTAAGTAAAGAGAATGTTGATCGTAGCAATATTTCATGTACTATATATAAATGCAATTTGGAGATAATTACTCCATACGGCATCATTCTTAACATCCCAATTATAAATCACCATTTTCTTTCCTACATTAATTAGACTAAATTTGAGTAGTCACAAGCACACCAAGCCATCTTTGTTCTATTAAAAAACTAGTAGATTCCAAAATAATGGGCATAGCATGTAGGAACTTAATATACATACCTATTGATCTAGAAGTGGATAGAACTCCAAGAACGCGTTGTCCATTCCAGTTTATGACCTTTCCACCAGCTGCTTCAATTCTATTCAACTCATCTGGTCTGTCAGGCTATGCGCAGAAATGATTTCACTAGTAAGATTTATAAATTGCTGCATAAATCTCAGTTCTATATCATAACCATAAGGAAACTGAATGATAATACAAGTTAAGGGGACCCTGAAAATCTCGGTTTTATTGACAATATACAAATCTCTTACCATGAACCTTTTCCCCCAATTAATAACAAGCTGATAAGACCAAAGCTAGACAATAAAAAAGATGATA
>NC_081541.1:2082781-2090654 GCF_901000735.1 Corylus avellana
ATAAATATATATAATTCGTCTGATGTGGCGTTGTGCCACGTCAGATTTTTCTGACGTGGCAGATCACCACGCCAGGAAAATTCTGACGTGGCATATACCACGTCAGAATTTTCTGACGTGGCATATCACCACGTAAGAAAATTCTGATGTGGCACAATGCCACGTCAAATTTTTTTTCTGACGTGGTGATATGCCACGTCAGCAAAATTCTGACGTGGCGTTATGCCATGCCAGACTTTTTTGACATGGTACATCGCCACGTCAGATTTTTGCTGACATGGTGAGTCCCACCACGTCAGCAATTTTCTCAATTCGTATTTTTAAAAAAATGAATGAAGCTCCCGACGTTGAGGTGTTTGCCACGTCACATTTTTCCTGACGTGTGAATAGTAACACGTCAGAACTGGAAAAATTCCCCTGACGTTTTATATATAAAACGACAAAAAATTGCTGAGGTGTCAAAATTTTTGTACTGTAGCACACGTCAGAAAATGCCAATTTTTTTGTAGTGGACCACATGAAGTCAATTAGCTAGTTGCTTGTGTTCTTCTCTTTTAACTAGGATTTTTGCCATCGACCAACGACCACGAGTATGACTTGTTGAAAGCGCTCTCTCTCTCTTTTCGTTGCCCTCGGGCCCCCAGGTTTCCAATGACTTGTCGTCGTTGACGACATAATTGAGTCTACAACCAATTAGATGACTCGGACCAAATGCATTATTCAGATTTCAGAGTGGATAAGGGGGTAGAAAAATTAGAAACATGACGCAGACATGTTTGAATACGTACTATTTTTAAGATCACCTTTTTTTTTTTAAAAAAAAATTAAATTAAAAATTAACTCAGAGTTATTTTAGTTATTTATAAACCTCATTTTTTATTTTTTTTACTAATTTGAACTCTGCCAGGATTATTTTTGATATTAACTTAAATTTATCTTCTTTTTAAAGTTGGAATGCTTTGAAAGTATGATAATGTGCCAATTTTAGAGTATACGTTTTAGGTAAAGTAGTCTCTTCTCATGTCGTATTTCAAAGCATTCTCATGAGATCTTCCATTCTATTTTCCATTTGGATAAGAATTGGAAAATCTCCATTTGTAACAAACCTTTTTCCTACGTCAATTAATAGAAGATTGTACTTTAACTAACATAAGTATGCTAATCTTTGCAATTGCAGATTGTACTTTTTTTCCCCTTTCTAATAAGCAGACCATTTTATGTTGATATCTCATGCTTTGGTTTAGAAACAATAAGTTTAACTCCTCTTGTATCCCCCAAGCTAGCTCCCACGTTCCTGTGTTGTACGTATTTGAATAAAAATTAAAAAAAAAATTTAAAAGTGGAACTCCTCCGGTGAATTCAGAGCTACATGGCTTAAAAGAATTTCCTTACCAACACATGCCAACTGGTTCTAAAATGAGTCCCTTTTGTGATCCAAAGTACTAATATCTCCAACTGGTTACCAACACATGCCAACCTTTCAAGTTATGCCGATATGGAGAGAATCCGTTTTTAAAAGTGTCAATTATGCTACATAGATTTTACAAATTTTTGTTTTTATTACCTCCATTAATGTTCAACCAAAAATATTAAGAAGCTATTTTGTCACATATACAAGTGGTCACGTCACCATCAACAAAATCACGACATGTACACCCAACTATAATCATCAAATTGCTCGTACATTGAAACAAGAAAAAACTTGAAGTCCCCATAGTGACAGGATTAATAAGTTCTAAAAGTACAAGATCATTGCAAGTTTGCAGCCTATATAGTTATCGCATATGTTAAGTTTACATATAATTATTCTAATTCTGGGATGACCTCCAACTCATGGTTTTGATGTTTGGGGGGTAGATTTGCATTAATTTTTATGGGGCTTGTGGAGGCAAAAGGATTAGGAGGCATAGTTAATTTATCTCCTTCTCCATTCAACATTTGAACTACATCTTTCATGTTAGGACGATCCATTGGGTGCCATTGAATGCACCAGAGCCCTACAATTGCAAGTTTCTTTGCAATTTTAGCATTTCCATCATCCTCAACAAAGATTCGTATGTCTTTTTTTTGTTCTAATAGATTGTAGATCCATTCTGAAAAGTAGACTTGGCTAGTGTTCTCAACTGTAACGTCAATATTTTTCCTCCCTCCAACTATTTCAAGTAGCAATATCCAAAAGCTATAAACATCTGCTTTAGAAGACACTTTCCCAAAATTTCTAGAGAACACTTCGGGTGCAATGTAACCCATAGTCCCCCTGGCTGTAGTCATGGAAACTGCACTTTAGTCCTTTGAACACAACTTGGCAAGACCAAAATCAGAAATTTTTGGATTAAGGTTTTGGTCTAGCAAAACATTGTGAGGTTTGATATCAAAATGGAGGATTTGTTGATAGCATCCTTGGTGAAGATATTCAATTCCTCTTGCTACGCCAAGTGCAATATTTTGTCGTTTATCCCAATTAAGGACACAATTCTTGGTGGCCGTTGAAGATATGAGCTTCTCTAGTGAATCATTTGGTAGGAACTCATAAACTAGGGCCCGTCTAAATCCATTAGCACAGAAGCCAACCAAGCGGACCACGTTAACATGATGAATCCTACCCATTGTTTTTACTTCATTTATGAATTCTTCCCCATTTCCCTTGGAAACATTGAGAATCTTCACTGCAACATAAATTTCATTGGAAAGCTTTCCTTTGAATACTGTTCCATATGCTCCTTCTCCTAACTTCTCATTAAATTGATTTGTAATCCTTTTAATATCGACATAGGAGTATCTTGAGGGTCTGAAATTTCTGTAATCCTCCAAAAACTTTTCGATCTTCGCTTGATGTTCTTTTTCAACTTTGTCATAAGTATAGATGCGATATAGAGAGGAGATAGCTTGGACTAATATAAATGAACCTAAAATGAGACCTGCATAATAAACATCTGTGAGTCAATAGTTTACATCCCCCAAATAAAAAGAATTTCAAATGGCCAGGACAACTCACCGAACGCCAACTTTGATAATGAACCTGTAAAGATTTAAAAACATAATTAGCTTCTCATTGTACATTTTTAAAAAAATTAAAATTGTTGGCCTAAAATTTTCTTGCTAATAGCTAATTAAGTTGGTCCAAGTTGTAAGCTTCTAAGTGGACTAAACATTATGTGCAGTGATTTTTCCCGAGTTCAAATTGTATGGTTATCTAATATTGCCGGGTTTCCAACATGCAATTAGTTCAAGTCCTCCAGTGGAACTGTGGAAGAGCTACAATTATATGGTCTAATAAAATGCTTTAGCAACACATGACTTTCACTCGTTAAGTACAAAGGTGGAGAATTAATTGGATAGATAGAATACCTTTATCATGTTTAGAAACAGAAATGTACTGAGTTCCTGATCCGCTGATATTATTGTCTTTAGCAGCTGGAGCACCTTTGTACGTTGGGCGAGACCAACTCAATTCAAGAAATCTATAATGATCCTGATCTATTATAGCATATGGAACCGATAGAAGAGTATAAATCTTTGTACAAGATATGAAGGACGCCAGGGTGAAACCAGAATAACTGTCGGAATAATAAACTTTGTAGGTAGGGCCACTAAGACAAGAGATTGGATCATAAAGCTTATCTTTCCTTGGGGAGCAATTGAATAAGTAATAGTCATAAAGGTCACCAAAGTCTTCTAGTATGAATTTGAAAGGAGAGGAAGATAAATTGAGTCCCTGAAGCTGCCTTGGTAAGCAATTCTGTGGATCATATAATTGAATTACATGAGATGTGTAGTTAATCTCTTTGACAAAGAGCTTAACTGAAATCGGCAGCTCGAGCACCGTTTGATTTGTATCAGTGCAGGAGAGATTAAACCCAGGATACCCACAGTCGTCTAGCTGGCTATTAAGTCGGAAGGGAAATCGGACGGCTGGACCATGGGCTCCACACCGTGATTCCTTAGCACACACATTTTGGGCTTCACCAAGGTCTATGATGAAAGCCGAAAACAAGAACAAATATGAGATTACCATTTGTAAGCAAATATCCATCTCTGTGCTCTTGATCAGGAATGGTTCTGAGCCTCTTAAATAGCTAGATATACCAGTTCGGCTTTCTCCAGTGATTACGTCACACTTTGTTCAAAGTGACAAGTAAATTACGGGTAAACTTCTCATGGGCTTGGACTATAGGCCTATATTTTTCAATATATGACGTAGATGCTTACGCCTTATAATTAAATCTACATTATTTTACTTTGTCTATAGGCCTTGCTGTGGATTGTGGAAGCTCTCTCTCTCTCTCTCTCTCTACCCATGGCAAGTCCAATGCTCTTCCCTGCCGGACTCATCGTCCTAATTGTTATTCTTGTCTTAGTCCCTGAAGCTTGCTGTGCCAACGATAGTCACTATCACTGTCCTGCTTCTTCCTGCGGCAATATCCACAACATAAGCTATCCATTTCGATTGAAAGGCGATCCACCAAGCTGCGGCAATCAAAGGTATAATCTGTCATGTGAGAATAACCAAACAGTATTATACTTATATGATGGAAGGTACTATGTACAGGAAATCGATTACAACAACTACACAATCCGAGTTGTAGACTCAGGTATTCAGAAGGATAACGACTCAATCATCCCTCGTTATTCTCTAGGCTACGATAATTTCAGTTCAACGGGTCCATGTGCTTACAAACCGTACACTTATTCACCCTATGATGTGGTTTTAGTGAACTGTGAAAAGCCAGTACTGAATTCTTTGTATTATTTAAACATTTCTGCTTGCTCTGAGGATGGAGTGTATTCTTCCAAGAGGTATAGATATGTTCTATTCTCGACGAGTCCAGACGATTTGGAGGACTTGTGCCAAGTAGAGCAAATCATACCGTGGTCAGCTGGTCGATATTATGATGGCTTGAGAAATATTTCCTGTACAGACTTCCACAATGAATTGTTACGGGGTTTTGAGCTTTTATGGTACCGAGTTTATTGTGGAAGCTGCAGCTATGACGATTACTACCTCGATTACTCGAACGTTAGTTGCTATGGATTTGATGCGGAGCCTCCTGTGGAAGGTGCGGCAGAAAGAATGCATGCGTAACACTTGCAATTTCTAATTAAATAAATATCTTCCATGTTGACCATTATTTTGCTTTTTTCTTTTCTTAATTCTTGGATTAATTTCTCACTCTCATCTCTAACCATTCATGCATAGTACCCCCATACCATGCCTATGTAATAACATATTCATTAATTCTAGTTTAGCATTGTAATTAGTAACTTGATTTCTAATTCTAAAATTTCAAACGCTGACGTGTCACAACAGGCGGAGCAGGAATCCTTGTCACACCAGCTGAGTCAACAAACAGAGGTAAGTTTTCTATCTCAAAAAGTTGTTTGAAGGATATATATATGATAGAATACCACAATGAAAACTTAATTCTATATATATATGTTTTCAAACCCTGATACTATTTTTTTTTTTCTTTGTCAAAACAACATCGAAACCACGACTATATGTGCTACATGATAAAGGTAAGGTTTCAATCTCAAAAGTTATATGCAGAACAGTAAAGAATGACATAATGACATAGAAATGGACCGATTGTCCTCTATGATAAAGCAAGTAGAGTATAACCATGTGCTTGGGAAATCGTTGATCTCAAACTTTTAAGTTTTGTTTAGATCTATGGAACAATGAAAAAAAAATGAAAAATACGTTCAATTTCATAAGAATTTAGCTTCCTATCTTGAATAAAAAATTTCCTTTGTCTTGCCCCACTGTTTCCTTGATAAGAAAGCTAGAAAGAGTTAGTATTATAAACTAAGTAATTAATTCATCCACTGCTATTGCTTTACCTCAAGCTCGTTGAGAATGCATAAAATCAAGCTCAACGTAATTGAAGGCCAAAACATATAAAGTCTAGAAGTTTATAGTGTTGATTTTTATTAATTTCTTCTTAACCATGACCCTGAGATTTGTTTATGCAATTTTATTAATTTTGTTTTTTTTCATATTTCTTGCAGCTCTAACTTTCATGACCATCAGCTTCGGTAAGAAGAACCTTCTTACCTTTGATCTTATTTAAGTTTTTTTAGCAGTTCATTCATTACACTCGAAAGCATGAATTAAACATGTGGCCATGCCAAGATGAAAATATTAATGATATTTAGACGAAAAAGATAACAACTATTGTGCTTAATTACCATACTCTAGAAGACGATTACTTGAGTTGTAACTAAAAATAGGATTGCAGTGCATCAACATATGTGCTCACTTACAATCTACTTTGGTGATGTTCTTCTATAGGACTATTCCAAGCAGGAAAAATGATATTGGGAACTCCCTGTGTGATTGCATTTTTGATATATAAATGGCGTAGGAGACAATTATCGATATATGATGCTGTTGAAGAATTTTTGCAAAGTCACAATAACCTCATACCAATAAGATACTCTTACTCAGAAATTAGGAAGATGACTAAAAATTTCAATCATAAATTGGGTGAAGGAGGTTATGGCACTGTTTTTAAAGGAACGCTTCGAAGTAGTCATCATGTGGCTGTAAAGATGTTAGGTAAGTCAAAAGTTAACGGACAAGATTTTATCAATGAAGTTGCAACCATCGGAAGGATTCACCATATTAATGTAGTGCAACTCATTGGTTTTTGCGTTGAAGAATCAACACGAGCTCTTGTATATGAGTTCAGGCTTAATGGCTCCCTGAATAAATATATATTCTCCTCAGAAGTAAGTACCCTCCTCAGCTATGAAAAAATGTATGATATAGCTCTAGGAGTGGCTCATGGAATTGAATATCTACATCAAGGATGTGACATGCAGATTTTGCATTTTGACATCAAGCCTCACAACATTCTTTTTGATGAGAATTTTACTCCTAAGATTTCTGACTTTGGATTGGCAAAACTATATCCAGTAGATGACAGCATTGTTTCTTTGACTGCTGCAAGAGGGACATTAGGATATATGGCTCCTGAGTTGTTCTACAAAAATATTGGAGGTGTCTCATACAAAGCTGATATTTACAGTTTTGGAATGTTATTAATGGAAATGGCGGGTAGAAGAAAGAACTTGAATGCATTTGCTGATCATTCAAGCCAAATATATTTTCCTACTTGGGTCTATGACCAATTGCATGACGGAAATGACGTTGAAATAGAAGACGCCACAGAGGATGAAAAGAAAATAGTTACAAAGATGATCATAGTTGCATTATGGTGTATTCAAATGAAACCTAGTGATCGCCCTTCGATGAGCAAAGTCATAGAAATGCTTGAAGGAGAAGTTCAATCCTTACAAATGCCTTCCAAGCCTTTCCTATCATCACAAGAAAGACCCCTATCAGAAGATGGAGAGACTTCGAGCCAAGCTTTCTCATCCATTCAAACAAATGTGTCCAGTTAACCATTTTAATTTCAATTGCAAAATAATTGATAAGAGTATGTTGATTTAATCCCCATTGAAATGGACAATTAGTTTTCTCATCTATATTTCATAGCACAAGCATGCTTAACATTTATGTGTGGTAAAAAAGATTTTTTTTTGAGTTATGATAACTCTTCTTGTTACTTTATTTATTTATTTTTGTTGGAACTCTATTTGCTCATATTTAACCAAGAATTCAGTTTTAGTTTAAGAAGGTAGGATGCTATTTTTGGTTATCCATTAGTCATCCACTGCTTTCTAAATTTGGCATATTAGATAGGACCATCCTTGTCCTTTACAAATACTTCTGGTCACAATTCGTAAGTTTTTATTTTAAACGTTGAAGAGAAACCGAGTTAATCGAGCAGCTATTTTCTCAAAAGCTTTGGAAGCATAGTGTTGAAATAGATGTTTGGTGTAATGTGGGTGTGAGATGTTCAGCCGT
>NC_081541.1:2090754-2144034 GCF_901000735.1 Corylus avellana
CTTTAAAGCTTGATATGGGGATTTGACTGCTTGAGGCTGTGTGGATTTATTTTCTTCATCCTGGCCCATTCACATATTTTTAAAGCATTGATTAAAGCCAGAGCCCAGAAGGAAAAAAGACATGCATTGTTTTTAAAATGAACTCACGATAGAGACTAGAGTCCTGCCGAAAATGTCATTTATTTTCCAAAAACAAAAAAAAATATGCCCCAACGACAAGGAAGAGGATCCTCTTCAGTCAATTTTGAATTGAAAAATATTCAGTTAATGATCATGATATTTTTAAAAAGATTTTGAAGTCATAAATAAGACATATGTCCCATTAATAAAAAAATAAAATAAAATATTATATATTTTTTTAAAACAATTATAAATCAAAATTATAAAAAATTAAGGGGTGACTGGTCACCCATTGGCTAGATCTAAAATAAAAAAAAAAAAATTTAAAAAAAATTGTTTTGGCCCTTCGGGGTGGCCAAACCACCCCTAAGGGCCATGGGGTGGCTTCGGCCACCTCAGGCTGGCCGGTCTGGGTTGACCCAAGCCACCCCAGGGCCCTTGGGGGTGGTCAAGGGCTAGATGTAAAAAAAAAAAAAAAAATGTTTAGATCCATTTAGGGGTGTGGGACCACAAGGACATAAGTGTCCGGCCACCCAGCCGTATTAGGGTGGCTTAGCTAAAATGAGGTGGTCCAATCACCCCCTATGGCCAAGATGGGGCGGTTAGCCACCCCTTATTTTTTTATATTAATTTGTTTATTATTTTTTTTAATATGAAATATTGTTTTTTTTTTTGTAGTGAGACATGTGTCTTATTTGTAACTGTAAAATTTCTAAAAACAAATTTCAACTATGAACTAAATATTTTTCAGTTCATTATGGACCGGAGAGAATCCTATTTCCCATGACAATAAAGGGACCTCCAACGCAAGAGGGGAGCCCTCAATCGCCATGGAGGTCCAACATCCTTAGCTCCATGTACTTGGGCCTTCTATAGCCATGAAGGGACCTTCATAAGCCTCACAGCCATGGAGGGGCTACGCATGCATGGAGGCAACCTCCATGAATATGATCCTCCATTAAATAACAAGTTTTTTTGCGTCGATGGTCGGTGGGCTTCGCATGTGGAGTTCCAGCCACAGCTGGCCTCGGTGATTCAGCCTGCACCTTTAAACCTGCCAAGGGGCTTTGAGTGCTTAAGGCCGTGTGAATTCATTTTCTGGAAGCCCATTCAAAGGTTATGATTCTCTGCGTCTTGGTGCAGTACTCAAATTTTTCTTAAATTATTTCTTTCCCAATACTTGAAGAAATCATTAATATAGTACGTATTAGAAAAATAATTTTTTTTTTTGAAAAACCCTCAAGTACTGTAGAAAGAAAAATCAAGGGGCAAATTCGATCAATGCAGTGTAATAAAATAGAGATTACAACACTCAAGTTTATGGTCAAATACTTGAGTTTACAACAATTTGAGAAATACAACGATCTCAATCATCTAGGAAAAATATAATCTCACCACATACAGGGGCGGAACTAGGATTTGAGGTATGGGGGGACGGAATTTTTTTTTGGCTTGGGGAAATGGACGGACTCGTATAAATACAAAAGCATATAGATACACATAATCTCTTTATATGTATGTTTGTATAAAATAAAAGTATAAAAGTGTTACATCTAATCTCATGGCATCACAAATACATAATAATATAAAAAACTAGCAAAATAGCATAGAATAAAAAATATATATATATTTTTTAAAAAAATTAGCAAAATAAATTAAACACGATTTATAGGGTCTAAGAAAAAAAGTACCTTTGAGCGTTAACTATTTTTCGTAACAATCCCCACAAGCCCCAAATAACAAGAAAAGAAATGCTAAAAGTTAAGTCAAACAATGGTGCAATCATAAATTATTAAACCATTTAATTTGTGATGTCAAAACAAATATTATAAACCTAAATGATGTCAAAATAACTATTCAAAAAACTGGTTGTTGGGTTTTTTTTTTTTTTTTTGATTGTTGGTTAGAAGCTATTCAAAGATCCCAAATCATTTAACTTTTTTCATTCACATATTCAATCAAAGTTCTAAATCCAATTGAGTTTTTAATTAGAAGCGAACTAGAATATAGAGGGAAACTAAATGAATTGGGTATTTTAGGTTTTTTATATTGAAGGAGGGTGCAAGGTTTTTAAAAAATAAAATAAAAAAAATAAATAAAGGGAAAACAAATATTATTTTTTTGGGGGGAGCAAAACTATAAAAAATAATTAAAATGGACACATATATTATTTTGGGGGAGCAAAACTAAGAGAAAAAATTAAAAGGAGATACAAATATTATTTTGGGGGGACAAAATATCATTTTGGAGGGACAAATTTATAAAATGGGTAGATTTTTAAGGCAATTAAGAAAATTTTGAAAGATTTTGGGGGGACATTCGTCCCCCCAACACTAGCTGTAGGTCCGCCCCTGACCACATACTACCATATATAATTTGGAAAAAGAAGCAAGAACCAAACATTAAATATTGTTCGTTCGTTAACCCATTTAGAGTTTGCTTTTTGATTTTTAACAAAAATAAAAATAAAAAGCATTAATAGACAATTTCAAACATAAAATACTCATAATACACTCTAAATAACTATAATCTTATATCACGTCAGACTGTATTTTCAACTAAAAAATAATAAGTACGTACCCTCGAAAAAGTTTAATGAGAATCACGTTCCAATTTACTTTAGGAAAAGAAAATAAAAAATCCTTATTCTTTAGTCAAAGTAAAAAAAAGCTCTAATGACTTTTGTTTCTTTCTGTCGTTGGTAAAAAGTTTTGTTGTATTTTTTTTTTCTCTACATAATACTAAAAATGATTAATATAATATAAAGATAAAAGGAGATTTGAAATTTTTTTAGAGAATAAAATCAAAACGTGGCACACGGGTACTAATTTATTCAATCAATGACACCGGCGCTTTAAATGGATGTCAAATTTGAGTAGCTTTAATTTTAGAGATTTCTAATTCTTAAACGAAACCACACTGCAATATACAAAGCTAATCTTGTGGTTTGGTCTAGACATAAATCAAATGGCATGAATTATACGAGTTCCCACTTACTAAAAAAGTGATTTATTTAGTGTTTTATAAGTCCTTAAGTCAACCCGTCAAAACTAAAAAGTCCTTAAGTGTTTTTTTTTTTTTTTTTTTTTTTGACTTTTTTCTCCATCGATCAATTGAAATGCCAATAAAATCTATACCGGCAAACCACCGTTAATCCCAATTAAAACACATTGTTTTGCCACATCAGTATAATAATTTTTTTATTAATTTAATTTAAAAATTAAATTAATAAAAAAAAAAAAATGAAGGGGTGGCCAACTACCACCCCGGGCCACCCTCAACCCCTATGGGGTGGCCGCAAGCCACCCAGGGGTGGGCAAGGGGTGGTTTGCCCACCCTTGAGGTGGCTCGCGGCCACCCCTTGGGTGATTAGGCGAGCCACCCCTAAACTCATGGGGTAGTCAGAAGCCAACCGTGGGGTGGCTAATGAGGAGGTAATTATAAGTTTTGATTCTCTATAGTATTAGAGGGTTTAATTTGTAATTTGAAGATTTATCTTATAATTGTATTAAACCACAAAAAGGAAAAAGATAAGAGGTTGTTATTGTGGATAATGGGTCTTTTGTGGTTTAATAGATTAAGAAGGGTAATTTTGTAATATATACGATTAGACTAGGAACTTTTAGGGAAGGGGATTTTTAAGAGGAGAGGACTTGGCTACATTTCGTTTTCACGTGAAGCCAAGAGAATCTCTCCATTTCAAATTTCCTTAATTTTCTTTGTTGGTTTAATATATTTAGAATGACAAAATTTTCTGAGGTTAAATTTTTTGAACAGCACTATCCTTCTTAATACCCGTATTAAGCAGAGTCAATTCTAAATAGTAAATACCCTAATAAATGTATTAAGCACAGTCCAAGATGTAGCTCAATTGAGAGTATAGGTATGAGTAATTCTAGAATTACTCCTCAATTGAAGGTATGAGTGCAGCGTGTGTGAGAGAGAGAGAGAGAATGGACTTCACGTAAAGGCTGAATATAAAAAGCAGGGAGCATGCTTCCCTGCCTATAAAAGCAGGGAGCATGCGGTGCGAAACAGAGAGAACGAGAGGGAGAGGGGGATCGCGAGAAAGAAGAGAGAGGAGAGGAGAAGAGAGAGGGGTTGTTTTCCCTTTGCCCAGACCAAACCCGAGAGAGAGATTGAGAGAGAGGGCCGGAGTTAGAGAGAGAGAGAGATGAGCGTAAGTTAAGGAGAAAGACCCGAGAGTTGAGAGAGAGCGAGATTGGGGGAAGAGAAGGGCGTACCGTGGTGGCTGGGTCACCGGCGACGTGGCAGCAAACCCGCAACCCAGAATCGTCACGTTAGGTAATCTCTAGCATTTCCTTAGTTTAATTTAAGGATTTCGTGTTGTGTTAGCTGAATTGCTAGGAGTTCTTGTGGCCAAATGGGGAGTGTTTCTGAGATGATTTTCCACTAGAATCGAAGAGTATTTTGGGGTGTTTTCTTTAGGAAAACCGAGTGTGTATTTTGTAAGGACTATTGTTTTGTTGACAAAGTTCTATGGGTTTGATTTTGGGTGATTGTGGTTGATAAAGCTAGGACTCGGTTTGGGTCTTTTGTTAGATGATTTTTAGCTGTGGCTTTTAATCCCTTGTTTAAGGTTAACATTTGGGCTGTTGACTACTTTGAAGCTTTGTGATTTTTGGGGGATTAATTATGATGGCTAGCTATTGAGGGTTTAATATGGGTTTGATTATTCATTTGGTGCTTATGGGTTGTTGACCAATTATAGTGTTCTTGGCTTATTATTTTGTTACACTTGGGTTTTTAACAAATAGAGTTTTGATGCTTGATTTAGAGGTAGCCGGTTGCGTATTAATTTTAGGGTATCGATTTTGGGTAGCTATGACCAAATGGAGGAGAGAGTTAGGATTCTCTATTAAGACCAAAAGTATGGAGAGGCACTTTGTAATTGGTCGGTTATGGTTTGTTGTTGTTATTATGGTTGGGTACCTTGAGTTCCTATTAATTGGTGTTTTGGTGAGTCGTATTGTTAGCTTGAGAAGGTGGGTTGTTTTATGGGTTAAAGTTATGCCTCATGGCGGAACGAAGAGTATTTTGAGGGTTGTCTTTGTGGGGGACAGATGATGATTCTAGGAGTTGCTTATGTCTAGGGGTTGCGATTGTGTTGAGGTTTAGGATCCTAGAAGGGGTTGTAGATGAGATTATTCTAACTAGGGTATTATTAATATCTAAATTATTATTAAGAGGTGGTTGGATGTTGATTATTTTAATTTTCTTATTTGATCCTGAGGCTTGTATACTTAGGAAAGAATAGGAATTGATTTTTTAAGCGGTTATTTTTCTTCTACGTTGCTTTGATTTGTGAAGGTAATATTAATTTATTTTTCCTTAATCATATTGCAGAAAAAAAATTGAAAGTGAAATCACACCGACAAAAGCGGTTTTGGGAATATCCTTACATTTTCCAATTTGCTTTCACAAAAATTGAAGGAGTGGGTGGTTTTGGGAAATGTTCTATTGGTAAGAAACTTTTCATTATGATTATTTAGAAATTCCGAAATCTTATATTTTTAATCTTTATTTGAGTTTCTATAATCATTCCCAATTTTCGGTTTCTTTAATTTTTTTTAAATTTAACTCATTTCTCTTTTTTGAATAGAATTTTGGTATCTGGTTCTATTTATTTTTTAGGGTTAAATACTCCAAACCCCCCTGGGGTTTCCTAACTTTATTTTTTCTCCCCTAGGGTTTCATTTTTATCACAGAAGGTCCCTGTGGTTTTGATAATAGACCAAGTTAGTCCTTCGTCAGTTGACCGTTAGTTGACTTAACGGAATTCCACGTGGACCAATCACATGTTGACACGTGGCACTTACTTAATTTTTTTTATTTTTTTTTTTTAAATGTATTTTCTAAAAAAAAAAAAGGAAAAGATTGGGGCTTGGCTCTCTGCCACCTTGGCCATTGGGTTTCCCCCTCTTATTACAAGAAACCACCAGCCAGGGGGGAACAAGGTTCAGCCCATGAACCTTGGGGTGGTTTTGGCCACCCCTAGGCTCCAAGGCTACCCCATCCCCATGGGGGTGGTTTCGGCCACCCCCATCCGGGGTCAGGCCACCCCCAAATGGCCAAGAGCCACCCTTTTTTTTTTCCCTTTTTTTTAAAAAAAAAAAACATTTTTTTTTTTTAATTTTAAAAAAAAATTAAATAGGTACCACGTGTCAACATCTGATTGGTCCACGTGTTAGTCCTAACGGATGGACTAACTTGGTCCTTTATCAAAACCCCAGGGGGTCCTGTGATAAAAATGAAACCCTAGGGGGGAAAAAATAAAGTTTGCAAACTCTAGGAGGGTCTGAGGTATTTAACTCTATTTTTTATGATTATGTTCTAGCCGTACTCCGAGTGTTAAATTTTTTTCCTGACTTACTTTGACATTCCTTTTTTTTTTTTCCTACTTCCTACTTGAAACTTTTTTTCTTCTTTTTGTCATTTATGCATCCACTAATTATTATTATTTTTTTCATTCCTGTCATTTTTAAAAACAAGCCCGTGCATTGCACAGGTTTCAAGCTCGTTATATATAATGGTAGGTGGTTAGCTATTTTTTATAACCGCCTACCAATGCAGTTTTGCAGTTTGCAGTTGCGGCGCAGTATACCTCGAACAATAGTCGATACCACTTCAATATAAGCAGAAGTAGAGCAAATACAGATCAAAGTCCAACACATCACCACCGTCGCTTTCCATTACCTTTTCGGAGCTCCATCAATGACTGACGCAAACCTTGCCTACCTCTCCCTCCTCCTCCTCTTCCCTCTAGGTCTCCTCGTTGTCCTCTACCTTATAGCCCGGCCCCGTCCCGTCAGGGTCCCGATCAAGAACCGCCACGTGTTCATCACAGGCGGATCGAGTGGGATTGGGCTCGCCCTGGCCCACCGGGCGGCATTGGAGGGCGCGCGAGTGTCGATCCTCGCGCGGTCCATCGACAAGTTGGAGGCGGCAAAGCAGGAGATCCTGCTCGCCACAGGGATCAACGTGGCGGTGTTCGCGGCGGACGTGCGGGACTACGACGCCCTATCGAGGGCGGTGGAGGAGGCCGGGCCCATCGATGTGCTGGTGGTGAATCAAGGGGTGTTCGTGCCGCAGGAGTTGGAGAGGCAGGGGTTGGATGAGGTGAAGTTCATGCTGGACGTGAATCTGATGGGGGCTTTTAACATGGTCAAAGCTGCTTTGCCTGCCATCAAACTTCAGCGAAGGGACCATGGCCCCGGTTCCATCGCTCTCATGTCTTCCCAGGCCGGTCAGGTACACTGAACCACAACCTTTCCCTACACAATTCAATGGTGATATCGTCATAATCTTAATAATTCGATTTAAAAACAATAATTTTGGAAGAAATCCAATAATCTACACAGACATAGTCGAATATTTAGAAATTGTCTTGAATTTGTGTGTGGCTTCGTAGGTGGGTATATACGGCTACACAGCGTATTCCGCTAGTAAGTTTGGGCTTCGGGGTTTGGCAGAGGCTTTGCAACAAGAGGTCATTGCCGATGACATCCATGTCTCTCTTATATTCCCTCCAGACACCGACACTCCCGGTCTAGTCGAAGGTACGAAATTGAAGGATTCTTTTCTTAGTACTAACGTATTGGTGTCACATTGTATTGCTGCAACTGATTAGCTTGATTGATTCACTCGAATATTTATTAAATTTATGAATTTTAGGCTTGCATGATCATCAAGTCATATATATTTACTGGCTGCGAGAGTTCATAAAGTTTGTGATAATTTGAAATGGGCATAGATGGATATGATGCCTTTATCCATTCTTACATTGTACTAGCATGGTACCTATAACTCCAAAATGGAAAACAATCATCTTTTGTTGCTTTCATTAACACGAGAGTATGATTAAGATCACTACAACATGTTATTCTATATGTTTCCTCTAGTGGAAAATGTATATGAACAGATTAATGTGTGTGTTTCTGGTTCTGACCATGTGGGAGTTTTATTCGTTGTGTTGTTTGTGACTAAATTGGGTTTTTGGACTTATGTCTGCTGATTACAGAAACCAAGATAAGGCCACAGCTCACCAGTATCATTGCAGCCTCCTCTGGTGCAATGAAAGCTGATGAAGTTGCCAAGAGAGCTTTAAATGGCATCAAATCTGGTAGCTTTATTATCCCCTGCAACTTTGAGGGTCTGTTGCTGTCTATAGCAACTGCTGGTTTATCCCCTCAGAGATCAGTCCTGATGGCATTTGTCGAGATTGTTGCTGCTGGTATCACCCGCTTTGCAGCTCTATGCTTCCAGTGGAACTGGTATGGAAGCATAGAAAAGTGGCACGCAAAACAACATTGTAAGTATTCTACAAAATGATCCATCTAACATCAAACCATGTTTATTTTCTTTTACTAGTTAGAAATATCCCTTTTTTATGTGTGTAAATAATCAGTTTTTTTTGGATTATAATTATGCAAGTCTTATAGCAAGCTCCTAGTTCACGTTTTTCATGACATTACTCTTCTAGTTCTCAACTCTTTTCCAGTTGGTGAGGGGTTCAAAGTTATTGAATCGTTGCTGGGAGACAACGAGAGAAACTTGTTCTTTGTTGAATAAAATCTGGTCTAAATATGCTAGCTCTTACCATTTTAATAAGATATCGAATATCTTTTCTTACTTTTGAATCTTTGATGAAGTTGTTAGGTACTTATCTATCCATAGGATTTTGTTTTTTATTTTTGGATTTTACAGTATGTTCTGTAGGATTTTGGCACTTCTATGGAGCTATTTCGTGGCATAACAACTTACAAACTGATTGCTTTCATCATTTTGCTTACTTCTGAATGAAGGGAATTCTTATTGCTAATCTCATGATATAAATTTTGTATGGTCTTTACTAGGAACCTATGATTCACGAATACCTTGGATGGCGGTTGTCTATTGTGCCAAGTTTCAAGTTTCCCTGAAGTTAATTTTTTAAAACATTTAAAAGTGCGGCAAGTTTATTGTATGGTCGTTGTGCCGTAGAATTTTATTGTAATCAGATGTTTTGAAGATGCTTCTTAACAAGTTTTTCTAATTCCTCTTCCATGTCAAGCCAAATATTATATGGAACGTAAAATTGTCAATAACATTCTTTAGGTAGACCATCTGAAGCACTAAGAAAGTGTCAAAAAGAGAAGAAAATGAAAGAGATAACACCCTGAAAGTTTAGGACTCTTAATAATAATAGTCTATAACAATGGATTTGTTTCATATATAGCAGGTGATCCTTCTGCCTTCGGCCTTGTGTAACCCAGGTGGATTGGCTTTTGTACCAACACCTTCTTAGCTTCTGCCTAAAATCCCAATGGAGATGGAAGAAATAAATCAATGGATAAATTCCTAGGAGATCCAAACCAGACAGCCAAACTAAAAACTAAGAAATATTTACACTTGTAGGAGAGAGAGAACAAACCTCAAGCATAAAGCCAGAATTAGGGAAAAATACACTTTACTTTTGAACTATCCATCTATTTACACTTTTACCCAATGTTTAAAACGTGATATTTGACTCCTTCAAATTTTCAAATTGTTGCAATTCGATCATTTTGACTTTTTTTTTTTTCCTCAAAATGCCCCCTTCCCAGGTTTAAAAATAATAATAAAAATTAAAAAAAAAATAAATAAAACATATTTTGTTTTTTTTTTAAAAAAAAACCAAAAAAAAAACCAAAAAGAGAAAAAAAAAATATATATATATATATATATATATATATATACATTGGTGGCCCAATCCCCATAGATGGGGTGGGAGTTTAGCCACCAGCTTTGGCTGGTGGTTTGGCCACCCTTAGAAACGGATTGGTGGCCAGAACCACCCCTGGGTCTGGGTTCGCCACCCCAAGACTGCCACTGGGTGGCAACCACCCTCACCACCTTATTTTCTTTTTCTTTTTGGATTTTTTTTATAAATAAAATATGTGATGGGGGCATTTTGGAAAAAAAAAAAAAAAAAAAAAGTCAGAATGGTCGAATTGCAACAATTTGAAAGTTTGGGAGGGTCAAATGTCACGTTTTAAACATTGGAGGTAAAAGTGCAAATGTGTGGATAGTTCAGGAGTAAAATGTATTTTTCCTCAAAATTATATTGAGACTAGTCTTCAACCCTAGAAGAAACATGGCACGTCTGCCTGGGCACCAAAAATCCATAATTCCACAAACCAACGCACATAAATCAAAACGTACATAATTGCTGAGCAATGTCAGATCCTGGATTATCAGAAGTTCCTCCAAGTATGGAAGCAACGCTAATCGTGTCCTTTATGTCACCAAATAGCAAAATATAATGCATCATAATCTTTGAATTATAATTGATATGATTTTGTACATTTCTTTAAATCTCAACTATTGTTTTCAAATAAAATTATAGAGATTCTAACATAAATATGGTAAATTTACCATTTAATTTTAATATAACGGTTGAGAATTAAATAAATCTACTCGATGGGGACCATAAAAACTGCAACGACTAAAAAAACTTACAACAGCAATTGTGTAGCACGTTTTGCCACCATTGCTTGCATGCTAAAAGTACTTATGAATGGCTTTGGTTGAATGCTACATGCCCCATTGCTTGCATGCTTGATTAGGATTAGCTGTGTAAAAAAAAAAATTTTACACAATAAGTACGTGTTGTATTGTTTTTAATGGTTTAGATTTAAATTTATTTTCTCTCTCTTTCTCATAGGAAACTTAAAATTAAGTTTGAATCGTTGAAATAATTATAAGCAGTTTTTTACTGCATCTAAGCCAAATTCTTTCTGAAAATCCTCCTCAACCATTACCATGACTTGATGATGTTTCATGATGCTTTCTATGTTTCAATAAAATCGAGATTATAATACTCAAGTTTATGATTGGTCTGGATGGACATAAAATTGATAAGAATTCACAATCATTACTTGTGTGAATTTTTAGTAATTTAAACAAGTAATATGAGACTCTTAATTTAGCTATTCAAATAAATTTTAAGTTATTCGATGACCTATATATTCAAACATGTGAATTTTATATAAGATTTCTCTATTTATTTGTTCAAATTACTCAACATTTAAAAGTATAATTATTGGTTCCCAAGAGGTAGCTCAATCAGTTAGGACCACACCTAATGAAGTCGAGGTCACTAGTTTGAATTTCCCTCCCCCCTCTTATGCGGACATGTCAATATATATATATATATATATTTTGAGATTCCTTATCAAAATAAAATGATATTAATTATTGTGAATCCTTATCTAATCCGTGCCACATCACTCAACGTCTCAACCCTTCCTCTAGCTCGACAGATGCACGTGATGGCACTACATGATGATTATGCAGCAAAGTTACTAAGCAGGAAGAGACTTGTACTCTCCTTTCAACTCTTCAAGATTGTATTGATAACAGAAGTTTAACTTAATAGATATCAATGATGGTTGAGTCCTCGATCAATGTGTTATATAAATATATATTTTGCGTCAAATTCATAGTGTGTTTTATATAATGTAATGGGAATTCGTAACTAATTCAACAACCTTAAATAGGGAAAGAAGTAGGATCAACTTCTTCCTTTTGCCTATCTTGCTTAAAAGAGATTAAAATTATAGGATATTTGAAGACCCTAGGCCTTTGCCAAACACAAGGTTTAAGGGATAAAACTTTACACTCCTTTTTATTCTATGAGGTTGTTTTAAATAGGCTAATGCATAAAAGACCACACATTCTTACCCAATAATAATTACTTGCATAAGAGATTGACTAAAACATATTATGATACCAAAGACCATATCTGTTATGACTTCGATAAAGACTCCTTATTCTTTAATTTACAACTAACACTAACTAGTTGAGAATCATCTCTTCTTTATATCTTATCTTTCAATACTTCACCACATTGTGAAACTCTTGATCATGCAATCACCTATTCACATAACACATAACATGCATGCTCCATTTGCGAGAATTGGTGGCCATCAAATATCCCTATGGTGCAACTGAAACAAATTCACTCTTACGATTTGTTTATTTCGATGTAAAATATTTTTTATTGAAAAATATATTTTCAACGAAATCATTTTTAGTTGGAGGGGGAAAATTAAGAAGAAATTATTTTCCTAAAAATATTTTTCAACTTTTGGCTTTAATGGAATATGAGCGACCACAGAAAATGGCTATGCGAACTCCTGCGATGTGAAAAGGAGAAGCTCAACTTCGAAAATTGTTTTTACCATTTTAAAAAAGTTAAATAATTTTAAGGAAATTAAAGAAGTTTTTTTGGTCAAACTCATATGTTCTCGGTTTGACTATTATTTTCTGTCGTACCAAACATTGAACAAATACGGAAAGTATTTTCTATAATCATTTTACTTCAAAACAAACGAATTCTTAGATTATATGATAGCCCAAGCAACTGAAAATTGAAAAGGTATAAAAGGCAGCTAATAAAAAGAAGGAAAAATTACAGTTTACCTCCTCAAAGTTGACAAAAATTTTCAATTCGAACACCAAAGTTTCAATTTTTGCAATCCATCCCCACAAAGTTCCAATTTTTTTTCAATTCGACCAATATTATCCCAAAATTCCCATATTGCCCCTAATTTTTAGTTTTTCTGAAAAAAAAAAAAAAACAAATTTGGGGGTGTAAAAATGACCAAATGTGGCCAAAGGGGTGGCTACGGCCACCCCGAATTTTATTTTTTTTTTAATTTTTTATAAAAAATAAATAAAAATAAAAATTAGGGGCAATATGGAAAGTTTTTGATACAATTAGTCAAATTGCAAAAATTTGAAACTTTGGAGGAGGTGGATTGCAAAAATTGAAACTTTGGTGTTCGAATTGAAAAACGCTGTCAATTTTAGAGGAGTAAACTGTAATTTTCCCTAAAAAGAAAGGAAGAAAGAAAAAAAAAAAATTAACAAGATTAATAATAGTTATACATTGATATAAGAAAAAACTTAAAGTTCCAACATTGACTACAAGATTTGTTGTAAGAGTACAAAATCATTGCATTATTACGTACACTAAGTTTACATGCAATTATTTTAATTCGAGGATGACCTCCAACTCATGGTTTAGACGTTTTGTAGACATATTTGCATTGATTGTTACAGGGCCTACAGAGGCAAAGGGATTAGGAGGCATAATTAATTTATCTCCTTCTCCTTCCAACATTTGAACTACATCTTTCATCAAAGGACGATCCATTGAGTGCCATTGGATGCACCATAGTCCTACAATTGCAAGTTTCTTTGCAATTTTAGCATCACCATCATTCTCAACAAAGATCCGTATGTCTTTTTTTGGTTATAAGAGATTGTAGATCCATTCTGGAAAGTAGACTTGGCTAGTATTCTTGACTGTAACATCAACATTTTTCCTTCCTCCAACTATTTCAAGTAACAATATTCCAAAGCTATAAACATATGCTTTAGAATACACATTCCCAAAATTTCTAGAGAACACTTCAGGTGCAATGTAACCTATAGTCCCCCTAGCTGTTGCCATGGAAACTGCACTTTGATCATTTGAACACAACTTGGCAAGACCAAAATCAGAAATTTTTGGATTGAAGTTTTGGTCTAGCAAAACATTGTGAGGTTTGATGTCTAAATGGAGGATTCGTTAGTTGCATCCTTGGTGAAGATACTCAATTCCTTTTGCTACGCCAAGAGCAATATCCCAACTAAGGAAACATTTATTGGCGTATGTTGAAGATATGAACTTCTCTAGTGAATCATTTGGTAAGAACTCATAAACTAGGGCCCGTCTAAATTCGTCAGCGCAAAATCCAATCAAGCGAACCACGTTAACATGATGGATCCTACCCATTGTTCCTACTTCATTTATGAATTCTTCCTCATTTTCGTTGGACGTGTTGAGGATCTTTACTGCAATTTGAATTTCATTGGAAACATTTCCTTTGAATACTGTTTCATATGCTCATTCGTTGTAATCCTTCTAATATCAGCATACAAGTATCTTGTGGGTTTACAACTTCGGTAATCTTCCAAATATATTTCAATCTTCGCTTGATGTGCTTTTTCTACTTTATCATAACGTAAGTATAGAAATGGTAGAGAGCAAAGATAGCTAGTAGTAATACAATTGAACCGAATATGACCCCTGCATAATAAACATTTGTGAGTCAATAGTATTTTACATCTCTCCAATAAAAACAATTTCAAATGGGCAAGACAACTCACCACTGATTTCTAACTTCGATATTGTAGTACCTAGTGTTAAAGATTTCACATAATTAGCTTCTCATTGTCCATAATTAATTTCAAAAAAAAAAAATCGCCTAAATTTTTTTTTGGTAATAGCTAAGTTATATTGAATTCAGACCTTGATGAGTTCAAGCTGTACAGGCTTCTAAGAGGACTAAACGTGATGTGCAGTAAATTTTCCTGAATTAACATGTGTATGCTAATCTTTGTACGCAAATTGTATGTTGATTTTGTGCCAGCTGATTTCCATCAATTAGTTGGAAGAGCTACAATATTATATGGCCTAATAAAATACTTTAGAAACAAATGCCTTTTACGCGTGGTGTAAAATTAATTGGATAGATAGAATACCTTTAGAAATGCACTCGGTTCCTGATCCGCTGCTATTACTCTTCGTACATCTCATGCCTTTTACTTCACAGTGTCTGCACGCCGGAGTGGACCAATGCAATTGAAGAAATTTTTTAGGATGGAGTATTACTACATCATATGGAATCGATCGAAGAGTATACATCTTTGTACAATGTAGGAGGCCCAGCGACATATTGTTCCCACCAGGAGTGAGGGCGAAAACTTTGTAGGAAGGGCTTCTAAGACAAGAGATATCATCGTAATAAACCTGTGTTTCTCTTGGGGAACAATTGAATAAGGCATAGTCGTCAATGAAATAAGAGGAGTCTAATTTGAATTGGAAATGCGAGGAAGATAAATCGGGTCCCCGAAGCCGCCATGGGAAGCAATGATGTGGATCGTATAATTGAATTACCTGAGATTTGTAGTCAATCTCTTTCACAAAGAACTTCACTGAAATCGGCAAATCGAGTACCGTATCTTTTCTATCGGGGCATGATAGGGTAAACCCAGGATACCCATAGTTTTCTGGCTGGCTGTTAAGTCGGAAGGGAAATCGGATGGTTGGGCCATGGACTCCACACCGTGACTCTTCAGCAGAAACATTTTGGCCTGCTCCAAGGTCTATAATGAAAGCCAGAAACAAGAACAAGTATGAGATTACCATTTCTAAGCAAATATCCATCTCTGTGGTCTTGGAGGATAATGGTTCTCAGCCTCTTAAACAAGAACAACTATGGGATTTGGAGGACTTGTGCCAAGTAGAGCAAATATCTCTCACATCCTGGTCTCATCAATATGGTGATGACTTCACAAATATGTCCTGTACAAACATCCACAATGAATTGCTACGGGGTTTTGAGCTTTCATGGTACCGAGCTTATTGTGTAAGCTGCAGATATGACAATTGCTACCTTCACAAATATTTCCTAAGAAGGAAGGAGGTCTGGGGCTAAAAAGAGTGGAAGTTTGGAACCAAACTTCTATGCTCAGACATGTTTGGAGTCTCTTTGCTCGATCTGGCTCTTTATGGGTAGCTTGGGTGAAAGATTATTTGTTGAAAAGAAAGAGTTTCTGGAGTGTGAGCATTCCTCAAAATTGTTCTTGGAGCTGGAGAAAGATCTTAAAGTTGAGGGAGATTGCTAAGAGAATTTTGAAGTTTAAGGTTGGCAATGGAGAGAACATTTTCCTCTGGCAGGATTCTTGGCATCCCTCTGGAATTTTAATTGAGGTCTTTGGGCATAGAGCTGTCTATGATGCTCATAGTAGTTTGGAGGCTAAGTTGTCTTCTGTCATTCTTAATGGTGACTGGTTTTGGAGACCAGCCAGGTCTGAGGCTCTAGTGGAGATTCAAACTAGGCTTCATGAGATAAAGTTTGGACCTTATGACAAACCTGTATGGACTGTTTCTAGGGGAGGTTCATATGTTAGCTCAGAAACTTGGGATTTTTTTAGAGAAAAGAAGGTAGAGGTTAGTTGGTGGAAGATAGTGTGGTTTCCAAATGCTATCCCTAAGCATGCTTTCATTTTATGGCTTGCTTTACAGGACAGGCTTCTCACTGGGGATCGGTTGATGAAATGGGGATATAAAGGTGAGGTTAAGTGTTTATTCTGTCATAATCAAATTGAAAGCAGGGATCATTTGTTTTTTGAGCTTCAGTTACAGAATATGGAAGTTCTGTATGCATTGTTGCCATGAAAACAATTCTCCTATTATCTGGGATGAGGTTCTGAAGTTAGGAATCAGCAAATGGGGAACTAAAACTCTTAAAGGTCTCCTCTGCCGCCTTGTGCTAGGATCTGTTATTTACAATTTGTGGTGCACTAGAAATGAATTAAAACACTCTGGTCATCCTATTTCTGAGGAACAGATTTTGAGGAAAGTTCTTTGGGAAGTGAGAACAAGAATTGCAGGGAAGGGCAAGTTTTCTAAAAACAAAGAGAATTTGGGTTTAGCTGCTCAGTGGAATTTACCTGCAGATTTATTCTTGTAATAGTTGTAATAATGGTGTGGTTTGTAATTAGGCCCTTGGGAGGGCGTCTCTGTTGGTGAGGCTTGGTGGTTTTTTTTGTGGTTTGGTTTTGTTTGCTGTCTGTATTCTCAGCTGCAGATTGGATTCTGGTTTTTTTTTGTTGGTTGGGGTAGGCCTCTGTGAGGTCGAGTTTTTCAGCCTTTTGGAAAAGGCTTGTATTTGGTGTTACTATTGTTGATTGGTTTGTTTGCTAATAAAGTCTCTTATTCATCAAAAAAAAAAAAACCATGTTTGCTAATGACTTGATTTTTAATTCTAAGTTTCCAACTCTGATGTTATTCCTTTCTTTGTCAAAGCAGGAATCCGTGACATACGACTAAGGATATACATTGGTAAGGTTTCTATATATCTCAAAAAGTTGTTTGAAGGACATATGATAGAATAACACAATGGAATAGATTTGGACGAGTTTTGTCTGATCGATGACACAAATAGAGAAATAACGGTGTGCTTGGGCATTGGTTCATCTCAAACTTCTAAGGCTTTGTTTGGATCTCATAAACAATGAGGAAAATGCATGAAGGCAACAATTTTCCTGTCCGTAATTCCGTGCCGCCAATATTGCGTTCCTGATAACAAAGGCCATTAGTACTCTATGCAAGTCTGCACACTAATTCCACTAGCTAGTCACCCCACCTAGCTTAGCTTAAGTCCATTGCAAAGGCATTGAATCGAACTCAGCCCAATAAAGCCTAGCTAGATGTTAGGGGTGAACACCAATTTCAGATGCTCAGTGGAATTAATCTACCCCTCTTTGTGCAAATTAAATAGTAACACAATAGCAAAATAATAATCAAGCAAACCCACAAGCAAGACACCAAGATTTTTACGTGGAAAACCCTCCAATGCGAAGGTAAAAACCACGGGACCTAGTCCAGTTAAATCTTCCACTATCAACAATAATGAGTTTACAATTTGTCTTCCCTAGAGAAATATCTAAAGGTTATCACCACATCAAGAATACATGCATTCTTGGATTAAACATAAATTCATCACCCTAAAGTGGATTTCAACAAGAATAAAGAAAGATCTCACCAAGTAGGTATTAGCAACCAAACGATTGGAGAGGAATTCCAACGATCGACACCAGTCAATACGTAGCACTCGTCGTCAGGAGCAACACTCTAAAATTGCATCAAGATCGAACTACAAACGACCTTCCAATCTCTGACGGATGTGAAAAAAGGCCTAACCTTTTTTTCTTCTTCTTTTTCTTTTTCTCCCTGCGCCGCACTGTTGCCGCACGCTTCTTTCTTTCTTCTCTCTGTTATTTTTTTTTCTTTTGTCTCAAGATATATATATATATAGTACACAAAGGGTTTGAAACCCTTTGTGTTTCCTGCCACGTGGGTTGGTCCCCACATAAAGAGGGACCACCCAACACTAGATACGTGAAGTCCAGAGTTATTTATATTTATCGTTAAGCATGGCCGAAGCCGAAAGTTGTTTCTGCAATTTTTTTAGGTTATAAACTTTTAAAATGATTCAAGTCACCTTAGCGATTAATTACTGAATTTATTTTTTTATTTTATTTTTTCATGTTGTAGATATCATGATTGTACTATTACAACTACCAGTGGCAATATGTAAGAACCTATATCTCTCTTTTGATTTTGATTTTTGATTTTTGATTTTATTTTTTATATAAACAGACAATTCCTTGCAATGTGAAGCTATTATTAATGTTTACATAAAAAAATAGGGGACGACAAATACTATATTTTCAAATTTAAAAAAATATGTTGATCGAGTTTTAATTCTATGCATGTTTCCAAACACTAATGTTATTCTTTTATTTGTCAAAACAGTATCAGACCAACAACTAAGTGTGCTAATTGACAAAGGTGAAGTTTCAATCTCAAAAAGTTATTTGCAGAGGATAGTATAGAATGACACAATTACATTGAAATGGATTGATTGTCCTTGATGATGAAGCAAGTAGAGGATAACCATGTGCTCGGGAAATGGGTTTTTTTTTTTTTTTTTTTTTTGGTAAGTGCTTCGGAAATGGTTGATCACAAACTTGTAGGTTTTGTTTAGATTTCTGAAACAATGAGGAAAATGAAAAATAGCTTAAATTTCTTAAGAAATTAGCTTCTTAATAAAATTTTTCTTTTGCCTGCTTCCCCATTGTTTCCTTGATAAGATAGCTACAAAGGGTTAGTATTGAAACCTTGTTTTACAAGCCTAAGTAAGTAAATAACTTATCCACTACTACAACTTCAGCTCAAGGTCGTTGTGAAGGTATATAATCGAGATCAACCTAATTGAAAGCCCACACCTATAAAGTTAAGAGGTTAATACTAATGAAGGAAGGCCCTAGGTGAGATTTGTTTATGCAATTTTATTAATGATTTTTTTTTTTCTTATTACTTGCAGGTCCTGCAGTCTTATTATTGATAATCACGACCATGGGCTACGGTTAGAACCTTCTCTCATTCGATCTTCTTAAATTTTGTTTTTCCTTTCTAGCAGATCATTCTTTACATTGTAAAACACGAATAAACATGCAGTCAGAGTGAACATATTAATTATTATCCAAAAAAAGATAACAAGTATTGTACTTAATTACTAGGATCAAGTAGGCAATTAATTGAGCTATAAATATGCTCAAAAAAAGATTTTACAGCAATGCATCATGCATGCAACATGTGTTCGCTTATAATTCATTTTTTGTGATGGATGTTCTTGCATAGGACTATACCTTGCAGCCAAAGTTGCGTTAGGGACTCCATGTGTGATTGCGGTTTTGGTATATAAATGGCGTAGACGGCATTTATCCATGTATGACGCGGTTGAAGAATTTTTGAAAAGCCACAATAACCTCATGCCAATAAGGTATTCTTAGACAGAAATTAGGAAGATGACAAAAAATTTCAATGACAAATTGGGTGAAGGAGGCTATGGCACCATATTTAAAGGAACACTTCGAAGTGGCCGAATTGTAGTTATAAAGATGTTGGGCAAGTCCAAAGCTAATGAGCAAGACTTTAGAAATGAAGTTGCGATCATTGGAAGAATTCACCATGTTAATATAGTACAACTCATTGATTTTTGTGCTGAAAGATTAAAACAAGCTCTTGTATATGAGTTCATGCCTAATGACTCACTAAATAAATACATATTTTCGTCAGAAGCATCCTCCTAAGCTATGAGAAAATGTATGAAATAGCTCTAGGAGTTGCTCGTGGAATTGAATATCTACATCAAGGATGTGACATGCAGATTTTGCATTTTGATATCAAGCCTCACAACATTATTCTTGATGAGAATTTTACTCCCAAGGTTTATGACTTTGGCTTGGCAAAATTATATCCAACAGATAACAACATTGTTTCTTTGACTGCTGCAAGAGGGACATTAGGATACATGACTCCTGAATTGTTTTACAAAAATATTGGAGGTGTATCATACAAAGCTGATATTTATAGTTTTGAAATCTTATTGATGGAAATGGCGGGTAGAAGAAAGAACTTGAATGCATTTGCAGAACATTCAAGCCAAATATACTTCCCTACTTGGGTCTATGACCAATTCCATGACGGAAATGACATAGAAATGGATGGTGTCACAGAGGAGGAAAAGAAACTAGTTACAAAGATGATCATTGTCGCACTATGGTGTATACAAATGAAGCCAAGTGATCGTCCTTCAATGAACAAAGTCGTAGAAATGCTTGAAGGAGAAGTTGAATGCTTAAAAATGTCTTCCAAGCCTTTCTTATCATCACAAGAGGAACACATATTTGAAGCCAAAGGGACTTCAAGTCAAACATTTTCATCAATTCAATCAAATGAGTCAAGTCAATCATCTTTATTTCAATTGCAAATTAATTAATATGAAGATATTGATTTAATCCCCATTGAAGGGGGTAATTAGTTTTCTCATCTATACTGATAGCACAAAAATGCTTGATATTTATGTGCGGTAAATAAGATTTCCTTCGATTTCAAGGTTATTCTGCTTGCGAGGAATTGTATTTCTTATGACACAATTTTTCATGGTCATGCTAAAAGTTTGAATTTTGAAAAAGCCTTTGACCTTCTTCATGAAACCAGAGGATACAAGAATCGAGGCAAACAAATACATGGCAGTGTACTAAAAACAAGGTTTGTGTAAAACAAATGCATTTTTGGTCTCCATAGTAGGTGTGGAAACGTAGAATCTGCCGTCCATGTTTTGAAGTCCACTTATAATTGGATTATGAAGAATTTATGTTTTTGAACAGTATATAATTCTTCCAACATGATTTATAGTTGTGTCATAGAGATTACTATTATATTCAAAAAAGCCATTGACAATCAGACTTAAACTTCAATAGCAATACATTGTGTAGAAGTTTGAACTCCTAAACCAAATCCCTCATTACTGCAAGTACCAAGTACAAAATCCAAAGGTACACAACAGAAAGATTGAGTGCACTTGCGTGCAAAAAGGATGATTTGGTTAACTAGACGATTGTCTGACGAGAGGGATGGGCTTGAAGACAACCTAAAAGCCCAATTTCTTTTGTGAGAGCCTTGACTAGGTCTTATGAAGAAATGGTTATTAATCACGGGTGGAAGATATGAACATTTCTAGTGAATCATTTTATAACAATTTTATATGCTAGAGTTCGTCTAAATCTTTAAGAGCAGAAGCCAACCAGAAAAAACACAATTATATGGTAGATTCTACTCATTGTTCCAAATTTATTTATGAATTCTTCCTTGTTTCCTTCGTAGCGTGCAATATGAATTTCATTAAAAAAAAATAATCATTTAAATCGTGTTCCATAACCTCTTCGGCCTAACTTCTCAATAAATTAATTCGCAATCCTTTTTTATGCTACTTTACCCCATAAAAATTACACTTGTGACGCATTTGACAGCTTCATATCTAATGGATCAAGCACCAAGCCCACCCAAACATGATTAAAATGCGGTGGATGGATGATCGTAAATAGAATGTTTTGGTGGGCTTGGCATTTTCAGATCTAGTTACACCTGGGCTTTATGTAACAGGAAAGTTACTGCCAAACCAGAATTAGAAAGGAAAATGAGAGAGAAAGAATGTGAGTAAGAGACTTTGAGAGAGAAATGGATGACTTCTTCTTATTGAACAACTTGGCCAATTCGAGATGGCTAATCTCCATACAATGTTTGTACACTTCTCCAAAAGATACCCCTTCTTGCACTCAACTAGCCTTATATAAGCTTAGCAGTCAAGGCAATTAGGCTTACAATTGTTTACAACTAACTGTAACAACTTTTGCAACTAACTACCAACAACTACTATAACAGCTTCTATTATACACATGCTGCAATACCTCCTAACAGAATTAACTGTCATGCTCCTGCTGCCCTTCCCTTTAGCTTCCCAACTCTTATGCAACAGCTTCTCATTTCTTCACGTGACATAGCCTTCCTCTCTAAAGCACCTTGCCCACAAGGTGCGGATAAGCATGCTGTAAAGCAAACAAGTCCTCCCAAGAAGCATCATCAACAGTTTGGCCAACCCACTGAACTAGAATTTCAGTAATTGCACGACGACCTTGCTGCTTACTCCTCCTAGCCAAAATTTTCAAGGGTTCTAGCTGAGGGACCCCATGCACATCCACTGGAGGTAGTTTAGGAATAAGAAAATTCTTGTTACCCAACTTCAACTTCAACTGAGATACATGAAAAACTGGATGAATCCGAGCTGCCACTGGAAGATCTAACTCATAGGCTACCTTCCCCACCCTGCGAATGATCTGAAATGGACCATAAAACCTAGGGGATAACTTCAAAGATCTTCTAGTAACCACAGATTGTTGTCTATAGGGCTGCAGCCTTAGATAAACCATCTGCCCTACCTCAAATTCTCTCTCTGATCTCCTCAAATCAGCATACCTTTTCATCCTCTGTTGAGCTTGCTGCAGATTACTCCTTAACAAAGACAGAATCTGCTCTCTGGATCGAAGAACTTCATCTACAGCATCCAACTTTGTAGTTCCCGGAATGTAGGTGAGTAACCGTGGAGGGGGAATGCCATAAACAGCTTCAAAAGGTGTCATCTTAGTAGAAGCATGCCAAGTAGTATTATACCAATACTCTGCCCATGGCAACCAAGACAACCATTGCTTAGGCCGCTCTTGCACAAAACACCTCAAATAAGTCTCCACACACTTATTAACAATCTCAGTTTGGCCATCAGTTTGAGGATGATAACTAGTACTAAACTTTAAAGTAGTACCCTGCAGCTTGAATAACTCCCTCCAAAAGACACTAGTAAAAATAGGGTCTCGATCTGAAACAATGGAAGTAGGCATTCCATGTAATCTGATGACCTCTTGAACAAACACTTGAGCTACTTTAATAGCTGTATAGGGATGAGAAAGAGCAATAAAATGGCCATACTTAGACAATCTGTCTACTACCACCAAGATCATTGATTTCCCTTGAGAAATTGGTAGTCCTTCCACAAAATCCATAGACACATCAGTCCACACTTTGCTAGGAATGGGAAGAGGCTGCAACAAGCCAGCTGGAGACATATTCTCATACTTAGATTGTTGACAAACTGCACACTCTCTAATAAACTTCTTGAGATCAGTAGTCATCCCCTTCCAATAAAAATCCCTCTTGGCTCTTTGCAATGTTTTTTCAAACCCTGAATGGCCTGCAATTGGATCACTATGCACAAAATGCAAAACTTGTGCTCTTATGGCCTGAGAACTCCCAATGTATAACCTCTTCTTATAAAACAGCAACTTATCCCTAAGGAGAAACTTGTTTGGATCTAACTCTCCTGTCCTCCATTGTTCCATTAAAGCCTTTAGCTGCTCATCAGTTTCATACTCAGCCCTTAAATCATTTATCCAACTAATAGTAGGTATGGATAGAAGAGATAATGTTATCTCAGGTTCCCAATCATCCCTTCTTGATAGGGCATCTGCCACCCTATTCTCCACTCCTTTCTTGTACTCCACTGTAAAGTCATAACCAATCAACTTAGTGATCCATTTCTGCTGAAAAGGGGTGCCCACCTTCTGTTCTAAGAGAAACTTCAGACTTTGATGGTCGGTTTTAACAATGAATGGTCTCCCAAGCAAATAAGGCCTCCACTTTTGAATAGCTGTCACTAAAGCAAACAATTCCTTCTCATAAGTGGACATATGGACAGCTTTCCCTTTCAAGGCTTTACTCAAGAACGCAATTGGCCTGTTGGATTGCATTAAAACTGCCCCAATGCCCATGCCACTAGCATCACATTCAATCACAAAAGGTTGGGAAAAATTAGGAAGTGCTAAAACTGGAGCTGCTGTCATGGCAGCCTTGAGTTTGTTAAAGGCTTCAACAGCATTCCTCCCAAGAAAAAGCATTTTTCTTCAACATAGCTGTCAAAGGGCCTGCAATAGATCCATACCCTTTAATAAATTTTCTATAGTAACCAGTGAGTCCCAAAAATCCTCTCAAAGATTTGAGAGTTTTAGGAAAGGGCCACTCCACCATAGCTTTAATCTTCTCATGGTCAGCCTGAACTCCTGAAGAAGAAATCACATGACCAAGATACTCCACTTCCTCACAACCAAACTTACACTTGGACATTCTAGCATACAGCTGATTCTGCCTTAACAAATCCAAAGTGATTCTTAAGTGTTGCTTATGAGTTTCCAAATCCTTACTAAAAACCAGAATATCATCAAAAAAAACTAAGATGAATTTTCTGAGATAAGGTTTAAAAACATGATTCATAAGGCTTTGAAAAGTAGAGGGAGCATTAGTAAGGCCAAAGGGCATCACCAAAAACTCATAGTGACCCTCATGAGTGCGGAATGCAGTCTTATGGATGTCTTTCTCAACCACCCTAATCTGATGATAACCAGATTTCAAATCCAATTTAGAAAACCATTTAGCTCCCCACAATTCATCTAACAACTCATCTACAACTGGTATAGGAAATTTATCCTTGATAGTTACCTGATTTAAGGCTCTATAATCCATACACATCCTCCAGCTGCCATCTGCCTTCCTCACAAGTAACACTGGAGAAGAGAAAGAGCTTTGACTGCATCTAATCACTCCAGATTGCAGCAACTCCTTCACAATCTTCTCTATCTCCTCCTTTTGATAAAAAGGGTATCGGTAAGGCCTCACTGAAACAGGCTGTGCACCCTCCTTCAAAGGAATTGCATGATCATGAGATCTTTTAGGAGGCAGCTCCTTAGGATCTGCAAAGATGTCTGCAAATTCTTCCAATAACTGAGCCATAGGACCAACTTTCGTGTTCTGATTCTTCCCAAAGTCATTCCCCTGCTTCTGTTTAATCTCATCACCCAAAAGCTGCAACAAGACACCCTTGTTCTCACCTCTACTTAGTTTAAAAGATTCATCATCTTCTACACTAAAATTCAGATTAGCAGCCAACCCTTCCAACAAACAGGTTCTTTCCTCATAGACAAATTGCATAGTAAGATTAAGAAAATCCCACAATATAGGCCCTAAAGTCCTCAACCACTGAATACCAAGTACCATATCACAACCAGCCAGAGGTAAAATATAAAGATCAATAACAAAAGTATAACCTTGCAGCTTAACCTTTGTGTTCTTACATTTACCAGGACTCACAATCTCATCTCCATTAGCTACCTTCACTTTGATAGATTCATTAACCACAGGCTGTATTCCTATTCCTTTAACCTTTTCTTGATCAAAAAAGTTATGTGTGCTTCCAGAATCAATCAAAATTATTACTTTTTGATTCTTTATCATACCTAAAATCCTCATGGTCTTAGGAGTAGGATTTCCAATAATGGCATGCAAAGAAATTTCAGGAAATTCTTCTAAAAAAAAATCACCTGGGTCTGGTTCCTCTTCTCCCTCTTGCAGCTTGTCCACCTTCTCTTCAACCTCCTCAATCAAAAATAATCTCGGTGAAGCACACACATGGCCACGGCTCCACTTAGCATCACAGGTGTAACATAAGCCTTTTTTCCTTCTATCCATCATTTCAGCATTAGAAATTTTCTGCACTGGTAACACTGCCTTACTGTAAACAGGAGGATTAGTCTTAATCTGAATATTACCATTAGCAACATTCTCCACATTCTTTTGCTGAGCAAAGAGATTGACTTTTCCCCCCAACAAACCAGTAGTCTTATTCTCCCCCCCAAAATTCCTGACAGCATTATTATAAGGAAGTACATTCCATTGGGGTTTAGTGCTCCTTCTGAAATTGAACATATAATCCTCTTGGATTTTGGCTAAAGAATAAGCATCCACTAAAGTCTTAGGTTTGAACATCTTTACTGCCAATCTAATTTCATCTTTTAACCCCCCCATAAAGCAACTCAGTTTATGTGCTTCAGGCAAATCAACCACTCTATTGGCTAGCACTTCAAACTGTTTTTTATATTCTTCCAAAAATCCCCCTTGCTTCAACTTAGACAAGGTTTCCATTGGATCATCATAAGACCCCATACCAAATCTAGTTTGTAATGCTTGAGTAAATTCAGTCCAAGTAGAAAAAGAATGTGACTTATGTAATTCTTGAAACCAAATTAAAGCTGTACCTTCCATATGAATAGAAGAAATCTTCAGCTTTTGAGTGTCCGGTGTAGAATAATGATCAAAGAACTGTTCAGCCTTGTAACACCAATTTAATGGATCCTCCCCATTAAATTTTGGAAACTCCAACCGAATAGACTTAGTGTAGAATCCATCTCCTGCATGAAATTCTGCACCATCTTCTGTATGAAATCCTCCACCATCTCCTGCATACCTTCCTCCTTTTGAAGTTGAACCAAAATTGGCCTCCATAGAATTAAGAGATACACTTTTATCTTTCTGTCCTGTTCCCTTCTGCAAATCTTTAATGGAACTCAACAACTGATCCAACCTCTCATCCAACTTCACCTCCAAACGATCCTGCCTTGCACTTATAAAAGCAAACTGATCATCCTGCTTCCTTTCCAGTCTTGCATTCCTCTCTTCAATATCATCCTTCAACTGCTTAAACTCCTTCCTGAACTGCACCAAATCCGCATTTTGCCCCATTGACCTAGTTTCCATGAAAAGAAAATAAATGGCTCTGATACCACTTGTAACAGGAAAGTTACTGCCAAACCAGAATTAGAAAGGAAAATGAGAGAGAAAGAATGTGAGTAAGAGACTTTGAGAGAGAAATGGATGACTTCTTCTTATTGAACAACTTGGCCAATTCGAGATGGCTAATCTCCATACAATGTTTGTACACTTCTGCCAAAAGATACCCCTTCTTGCACTTAACCAGCCTTATATAAGCTTAGCAGTCAAGGCAATTAGGCTTACAATTGTTTACAACTAACTGTAACAACTTTTGCAACTAACTACCAACAACTACTATAACAGCTTCTATTATACACATGCTGCAATACCTCCTAACAGAATTAACTGTCATGCTCCTGCTGCCCTTCCCTTTAGCTTCCCAACTCTTATGCAACAGCTTCTCATTTCTTCACGTGACACTTTAAAACTTAATATGGGTATTTGACAGCTTGAGGTTGTGTGGATTCATTTTCTTGGCCCAGGCCCATTCACATATTTTTGCCATTTATCAGCTTCAGTGCATGTATTTGGCCCGTTGGAAGCACGAATTTTGCCATTCATCGTCACCATCGTTTACAACAATTCAGAAACTTACATTGAGATTTCAAGTAGATATATGGGTAGAAAAAATGGGAAAGAATATTCGGACAGGGTGAGTTTACTGTTTTTTGAATACAAATTTTGTTTCAAATAATTGTTTGCAGATAATTATTTTTAAAAATAATTTATTTTCAGAAAATATCAAAATGTTGTTTCCTAATTCAATTTAATGCAAATAAAACATTAATTGAAAATAGTTGTTTTGTGAAAATATCCCACTTACTAGTTGATTGAAGAAAAAAAGTTTCCAAGAACTGGCATCGACAATTAATGACCATTGAATTTGAGGTAATGTAACGCAAAAATGAGAAATCCTACCCTTATCATGAAATGCACACACAATGAATGATTTAAATGTAGATCCATTTAAAACCAACACACCACTTATGAGTGAATTTTATAATATAAATTTTTGTGAGTATATAATTTTACCGTCATTTTATTATTATGTCAAAGAGGACCCATGATACATATAAACTCATCCATCTTCCGCTCCTTGGTCAATGTGAGACACAATATCTTATCTTTTTCAGCAAGGTTTACAACTATTCAGTAACTTAATTGCGTTTATGATAAGGTTTCAACTTTCAAAGTAGATAGAAAAGAATACTTTGATACTATAAAAATCGAAACAAATGTGAAATTGACATGCATGTATCTTAAAGCCTATGTTCAGTAACATGCATGAATGGTTTGAGAATGCACTTGCATGAATGGTTTGAGAATGCACTTGTTAGTTTATTGAAGAAAAGGTTGTTGAGGACAACCACCAATAATGATGGTTGAGATAATGTTAGTCAAATATGGGAAAATCATACTCTCAGAGGTCGGGAAACTCATACGGATTGAATAAGCAAGCATTACCCTTCCATGTGGGGGTGGAGTACTAGTCTATTGATAAAATTGTAGAAATGCTTAAAGGAGAAGTTGAATATTTACAAATGATTTTCAAGGCTTTCCTATCATCGGAGAGTCCCATAACAAATGCCGGAGATACTTCAAATCAAACTTTCTCATCAATTCAATCAAATGAATTAAGTCAATCACCATAATTTAATTGCAAATTAATTGTTATGAGTTTGCTTAATTACATTCCCATATATTAAAGGGGACAATTATTTTTTCTCATCTATATTTGATAGGACAAAGATGCTTGATATTTATGTGTGGTAAATAAGAGTTCCTTTGATTTATGATAACTTGCCTTATTACATCCTTTCTTTTGTTCGAACCCTATTTGCTCATATTTAACCAATGAATTCAGTTTCAGTTTCAGTTTAATTAAGAAGGTAGGATGCTATTTTTGGTTCTCCATTAGTCATCCACTGCTTTCTAAATTTGGCATATTAGATAGGACCATCCTTGTCCTTTACAAATACTTTTGGTCACAATTCGTAAGTTTTTATTTTAAACGTTGAAGAGAAACCGAGTTAATCGAGCAACTATTTTCTCAAAGCCTTGGAAGCATAGTGTTGAAATAGGTGTTTGGTGTAATGTGTGTTCGAGATGTTCAGCCGTGTGTCTTGTGGGTTGGGCAATTTTAATAGTTTGATGAAGCGGCAAAGCCTACCCAAACATGACTAGGACGCAGTGGATGATCCTAAAATGGAATGTTTGGCACTAATGGTCAGTGGGCTTGGCATGTACAGCTCCTGCTACAGTTGGGCTTTAAAACTTGATATGGGAATTTGACTGCTTGAGGCTATGTGGATTCATTTTCTTCAACCAGGCCATTCACATATTTTTGAAGCATTGATTAAAGCCAGAGCCCAGATGGAAAAAAGACATGCATTGTTTTTTAAATGAGCTCACGATAGAGTCCTACCGAAAATCTCAATTATTTTCCAAATATATATATATATGCCTCCATGACAATAAAGGGACCTCCAACACCAGAGAGGAGCCCTCAACGGCCATGGAGGTCCAACCTCCATAGCTCCATGTACTTGGGGCCTTCTATGGCCATGAAGGGACCTTCATAAGCTAGCCTCACAGCCATGGAGGGGCTACGCATGCAAGGAGGCTACCTCCATTATCCTCCATGCACACCTAGGCAATTGCCAATTTTTTGTTTTTATCATTTTTTTTCGTGTTCAATAATAATAATTAATGGCTAGTGGAGAGTGTCTTGTCAGCACGGCTAAAGACGAATGTTTGATAGACTTATTATATCCGACATTTTTCATTTAATAATGACTCAAACCGCGTGAATCTATTTGACAAACTCGAAAATCTATGGGTTTTTTGATAATGTTTTTTTTTTTGATGTAAATGCTTGGAATGTGAATTGAGTTATTTATCAGCTGCGTTTGTTGCCTGTAATATTGTACCGATAACAACAACAACACTGGTTTGTATTTGTATACCTATATACAGCGTTCTTGTCAGCAACATACAATTCTTAATATCAATATATATTTGTACGACACTGAAGGAAAATTTGCTTGTAATAAGGCTTTATGATAGTATATGGAGCTTTGATGTCATTGGTTCATGTTTTTTCTCTGTATGCATTTCATTCATGTTATTTGCTTGTAATAAGGCTCTGCCTCTTTGGTTCACCCACGTTTTATTTAGGTTTTCTTGCTTCTGTTTTGTAATAAGGCTTAGCCACTCGATCTGCCTGCTTGGATGTGAACTGAATTTTGGTCTAGATCTTTTAGGTCGTGGATGTGAATTTTAGTCCAAACCTTTGAGTTGTGGACGTGAACTTCATCCTACCTTTTGGGTCGAGGAGGAATTTGCGCTACTTATGCATTGGATTGCGTCTGTCTTATGCAAATCTGTTATTTCAACTGATAACTAGTCATAGGTTAGCGGAGATTTTAGGTCATGTTGTATTCTTATAGCTTCGGCTATAATTTGCATTTTCAGGGTTTTGTGCTCTTACGATGTAAAAACTTTATGTTCGTGATTATTATCAATAAAATTGGAGTGTAATTATTTCAAAAAAAATAAAAAAATAAAAAGTTCTTAGGATATACACAAAAATAATAATTTAATTCATGAATGTGACTAAAAATAATATACAAAGTGAACTCAAAAACCCTTATATTATGCTTTTGACTAAAAATAGTAATAATAATTCATGATATATATAAGTTATTCTTTTATATATATATATAACCTATATAAGAGAGAGTCAAAAGCATAGGGCGGAGAACATATATAAGTAATATAACTCTAGTCACAAACACATTAAATATGATCATCAACATACATGGCCCACTTTTCTCATCGTCTAGAATACGGTTGAAGTGGGTGTATAAATAAATAAATGAACAATTTAATAATTGACTATGGCTTTTCAACGAAATTTAATGAATTCATAACCATAATATTCAATTCCAAATAAATGTGGAAGTTGGGAGATCGAAGATAATGAAGGTTGAATCCATAAATTATTATGATAGGTACGTAGATCTTAACGTATTTGACTGGTCACATGAAAAGTGGTATTATTGACTACGGCTTTTCAACAAAATTTAATGAATTCATAACCATAATATTTGATTCCAAATAAATGTGGAAGTTGGGAGATCGAAGATAATGAAGGTTGAATCCATAAATTATTATGATAGGTACGTAGAACTTAACGTATTTGAAGTGGGTGTATAAATAAATAAATGAACAATTTAATAATTGACTATGGCTTTTCAACGAAATTTAATGAATTCATAACCATAATATTTGATTCCAAATAAATGTGGAAGTTGGGAGATCGAAGATAATGAAGGTTGAATCCATAAATTATTATGATAGGTACGTAGAACTTAACGTATTTGACTGGTCACATGAAAAGTGGTATTATTGACTATGGCTTTTCAACGAAATTTAATGAATTCATAACCATAATATTTGATTCCAAATAAATGTGGAAGTTGGGAGATCGAAGATAATGAAGGTTGAATCCATAAATTATTATGATAGGTACGTAGAACTTACGTATTTGACTGGTCACATGAAAAGTGGTATTATTGACTATGGCTTTTCAACGAAATTTAATGAATTCATAACCATAATATTTGATTCCGAATAAATGTGGAAGTTGGGAGATCGAAGATAATGAAGGTTGAATCCATAAATTATTATGATAGGTACGTAGAACTTAACGTATTTGACTGGTCACATGAAAAGTGGTATTATTGACTATGGCTTTTCAACGAAATTTAATGAATTCATAACCATAATATTCGATTCCAAATAAATGTGGAAGTTGGGAGATCGAAGATAATGAAGGTTGAATTCATAAATTATTATGATAGGTACGTAGAACATAACGTATTTGACTGGTCATATGAAAAGTGGTATTATTATTATTATTTTTTTGAAGGAAAAAAGTGGTATTATTGACTATGGCTTTTCAACGAAATTTAATGAATTCATAACCATAATATTTGATTCCAAATAAATGTGGAAGTTGGGAGATCGAAGATAATGAAGGTTGAATCCATAAATTATTATGATAGGTACGTAGAACTTAACGTATTTGACTGGTCACATGAAAAGTGGTATTATTGACTATGGCTTTTCAATGAAATTTAATGAATTCATAACCATAATATTTGATTCCAAATAAATGTGGAAGTTGGGAGATCAAAGATAATGAATGTTGAATCAATAAATTATGATAGGTAGAACTTAACGTATTTGACTGGTCACGTGGAAAGTGGAATTTCAAGGAAATGCAGGAGTTTAACAGAGTGTATAGAGAAGACTGGGTAAATGACAAGTATGTTTTCATTTTTCTTCAATATTACGCTATGCCCCCAATTTCAATCACCATTGACTTGGTTGGTGTACATCAATCTTAGTAAATGCTCATCACGCCATGGGACCTACAAAATTTATGACATGACAAACTTCACAACTAATTCATTTTTGGGTCCATTATTTTAGACTAATTGACACGCATCCAAACAAGTTATAATATTTGAAGACTATCAAATTTGCAAAAAAATAAAATGATCATAACTTCGAATTTTCTAAACATTACAAGTATTCAAAACAAATGGGAAAACTGGTAGCAAACCCTAGGCCTCCAGCGAATTAATCATTATGTATGTTCATGTACGTACGACTGATTAAATAGTTTTTTAAGCTTTTCAATATATATATGGTTTTAAATGTTTGAAATCTTTAAAATTAGTTTGATGGTATTATATATATGGTGTATAATAAATCTCCTTAATTCAGAAATAAACATTACTCTAATCACAACTTATGATCACCATGTGATATAATTCATTTCAAATAAACTACGGACTGGGATTAGAATCATTATTAAAAAAGTTCATTCCGTTCATGTCAATTTTTTTTTTTTTTTTTTTTTTAACAAAATGCTTGAAAAATGTAAATGTTTTTAAGAAAACAAGAAATTACAAAAAATATTTTTATAGAATATTAAATTATTAGTTCCTGAAACTGTTTTAAATTTTCAATTTAGATCAAATAAAATAACTGAAGATATCCTGGTTTTGATTTTTTTTTTTTTATTCACTAAAAATGATTTTTCTTGAAGATTATCAATTATCAAATATCAAAAGAAGATTTACAAACTTGCATTTTATGGATACAAATTATTTTATGGGTGTTTCTGTTTCATGATGCTTTAATTTGAGGACCACACTAATATTACTTTTCCCTTCCAATTTGTAATTGCAATTTAATTTGCACATAAACATCTATGATTACAGGTTGTGTTGTACGTTTTTTTCTCTTCTCTTGTTTGGACATTGAACACAATTTAAGAGGACTTTTCTTGGCTGCTTCTTTTCTTGTCTTGTACTTCTCGTTTTCTCGACTAATTCTAGTGACTCATAAAGTGACATTCTTTAGATGTTATGAAAATTTCACATTATAGAAGGTTGAATGAAATTTCCTCCAAATTTGTGTCTATATTAAAAAGTATTTATGAATATAGAAATTTCTTAGAAACTGGCATTTAAAAAGTGACATATACTTTTTTATTAATCTTATTAAAAAAATGCTATTATAAAAAATATATATTCCTCATATCATAAATAACACACGACTTTTTTAGAGAGTACTGAATCATAAGAAAGTCTAACAACCAATTTGTGTAGGAAATTTCTATGTTTGTCCAAACAGCAACCTAACTTGCACGGCAAATCATAGGATACATTCACTTTTTCTTTTCTTTTTTTTTTTTAAAAAAAAAATGAAAAAAAAAGGGGAGACATTTTCCATATAAAATTAAGGACAAAAAGTCCAAATAGCATGTCAAGTTGCACGGCAGATCTTCAACAATGAAACATCATCCATACATTGTTCAATAGTCCAGTCCTGTGCTTATCTGTTTGTTTGTTTGATACGACACTCAAAGTCAACAAAAGAATGCAATACTGCCAATACTGGTCTGTTTGTTTCATACAAGATACGTCCCCCATGCACATCTTATTTGTGTGTGGTAGGGACTGTCACGTGTGGTTGATTTATTGCACGTATAGTGTGATAAAATTACGAGAAAGTTCAGTTTGTTCATATATATGATTGTTATAATTGTAGAATTATTTATTGTCGAGTCCCAGTCAAATTATCATTCGTGTTAAATTGTTAAACTAATTTGTGTTTATCTTTTGTTAGTCATTAAGATTATTCTATTAATTTATTTATTGTCCAGTCGAGGAGGATGAGTTTCGATAGAGGATGTTGCTACATATGTATCGAATTGAGTTTGTTTGGAGTAGACTTGTTGTTACAACTGAAAATTAGTCATGGGTTAGCGAATTTTGATGTCATAGATAGGTCTTGAATGTCAGATTGTTATGTATATATCTATGACTTATAACCTTGTACCTTCGGCCAGAGACGGAGCCAGAAAATTTGATGGGAGGGGGTTAGCCAATTTTTTTTTTTTTTTAGTTCTTTAGAATTTTTTTATTAAAAAAAATTATTTTGATTGTTTTTTATGAAATAAAGACTACTGTAAGGGCCAAAAAATGGACATTTGAAAGTAAGGACCAAAAATTAAAAAACTTAATGGGTATGGCTCAAAAAAATGAATATGGCCAAAAGTTTTTATTGGATATGGCAAAAAAAATCTAAAAATAGGGCCCAATTTTTTTTGGAGGGGCCAAATGACTAAACTTAAAACTTTACTTTTCTACTTTTTTTTTTTTCTTTTTTTTTTTTTTTTCACTTATAATTTTTTTTCCCCTTATTTTGGGGGGGGGACCCTGGTCCCCCCCTCCCTCCGTCTCTGCCTTCAGCTATGATTTTCTTAGAGCTTTTGCTCTGTGATGTAAGAGCTTTATGCTCGTGATCCTTCATCAATTAATGAGATTGAAATGATTTTCCTTAAAAAAAAAAAAAAAATCATATTGTTAATTATTTATTATATTCTTTGCAATTTTAAATTTGACATTTTATCTTATGTCCCTCAAAGAATGATGTGGCTCTTAAATTACCATTGAATGTGTGATTGATCATTAATTATTAAATTTTAATCAAATTATGATTTTAAAAGCCACCTTATTTTTAGAGTGACACAAGAGATATTTATAAAATTGCTCATGTTTAACTTGTCAATGTGAGCCAATGCCGCGTTTTCTTATTTTGTAATGAAAATGGTTTTTTTTTTTTTTTAAAAAAAAAAAAAATTGGGTTTAAAGATATTTTTTAAATTCAATTTATTAAAATTGAAATATACTCTTAGAGTATGCAAAATACATTTTTAATAAGATTAATTAAATATTTGAGATTCACTTGCGCTAAAGTCAAATATGAATTTAATAAACCCATAGTTTGTCATTATTTTTCTATAAATTTAATAGATAAATCATTAGATTTGTGGGGTTCACCATTGATTTATGTGAGGTTCACATAAGTTCACAAATCTAATAATTGATTGTAAGAAAATATGGGCTAACTATATATATATATATATATATATATATATATATATATATATATAAAATATTAACCTCTAACATTTATCTTTAATAAATTAGATTAAAAAAATATTTTCAACATGTGCCATTTTTGTCCTGTCATCAAGGTTTCTAGTTTCCAACTGATTATTCATTATGTGACGCAGGAGTGTTGACCAGATGCATGCATTATTGATCAGACTTTGGATTGTATACTGGGGTAGAAAAAGCATACAGAAGACTAGGGCAGCCTCGGCACTGGGCAGGTTTGATTGCTGTTTTTGGTCTTGGGGACCTACGACATTTATGTCACGTGGTGTTAATGGTGAGAAGTATAAATAATAATTCTCTCAATTTCATTTAAAATTAATACTATTTATTTTATAGTCAATAGTGTATCTAACGATATATCACATCTTTTAAAAAGTTTAAATAATGTAACATTATATATATTATTCATTTTATTTGTAATTGAGACAAGCTTAGTCCCCCACGTAACAAAAAAACTTATGTAAATTTAGCACTCGAACTTATTTATAATTCAATCATTTCAAGTAAGCAATATAAGATTAACTTTTTGGAGTATTATATTAGTTATGAAGTAATTCATAATGGAGATATTCATAAGTATGCATTGTTAAAGTATTTAATTAAATAATTAAATTTATCTCTTCGTATTAAATTAAAATTTTTAAATAAGTAGTAATTTAATATGCCACACCCTTTGCATAGGGTGAAGTCTATTGACTACAAAAATCAGCGTCAAATGGAATGCTACCAGAAAGCGACCTTTGACTAATGCAGATTCATAAAAGCAAGCAAGAGTTGTCTTATGAAGGCTTCAAGAAAATTCCATTGCTGTTTTGATCTTGTAGAGACGTGCACTCTCTTTCTTCTTACAAAATTATTAATTTTTCACTATTTGCTCATTCCATGATTCCTTAATTTCGTTATAATTAATTAAAAATAAACTTTAACTACATAGAGTTAAAATCGACAACTTTCTTTAATTACCTCAATATAACCAAATAAAGGTCATTTGTGTTATACACAGATTTTTTTGCGCAAAATTTGTACTCACTCCATTTCACCATTGTTTTTTTTTTTTTTTTTGGGTGAAACGGACTTCGTGAACAACTTCTTTGCATATAACATAATCTCGATCTGATTTACTTACCCCCCCAAAAAAAAAACCACATAATCTCTAATTTAAACGTGCTAATGCATCATGATAGATAACAAATTTATTATATTTTTTAAAATGGAAAAGATCAAAATCATTCTTGCGCTTTGACTCATATCATTGTTAGGAAATTAGACGCCACTAATTCCTCTTCAGGATCTTGGGATCCAATCGGTCAAGAAAAACAACAATACACAAGTACGGTAAATAATATTTTACCAAAGATACAACTCGGTATGTTCCCAGGTAAGATTGGAGGAGTCACACCGGTCTCACTTAAAATCCAATCTTTCCTCGACAGAACATACACGTGTACTTTTGATTAGTACTATAAACACGCACAAACATACACAAGACAAGAAATTTATACGTGGTTCGGCCAATACTGCCTACATCCACCGAGTTGCAGAGATTTCACTACTTTGGGAGAAAATAACGGGGAGACTTTACAAGAGATATTTCAGAGAGAGATTGCACACAACTCTTCTATGTTGTGATCTGCAATTCTTATATGCCTAACACTAGACTTATCTCTCTATACCTTTTTTCTCTCAACCTTTCTTTCTTTTTCTCTCTCTATACTTTTCTTGTCTTAGCACTAAGAAACAATGAAGCTTGATGCTCCTTATATAAGTATAGAAGGGTTGGTGAGAATAGTTGGTGAGAATGGTTGGTGGGAATGGTTGGTGCAACAACCATGTACTATTCATTCGACGGCTTGGTTGGTGCAACAACTTTTACTATTCCTTTGACGTCTTCTAGAAGATACTACCATAGTTTACTCATTTGACTCCATTTTTCAACAATCATCTGTTAGACCTGCCACGATGCATTATGCATGTTTAAATCCATATATGTAGTTTCTATTTTAAAGAATATATCATAAATAGATTCTGGCTTATAATTAAGATTATATTCACAAATAATATTCTAGCTTTTCCCATAAATATATATTTTGCTACAAATCCATATGTGTGTTTTATAAAACATGCATGCTCCTTTTGCAAGAACTGTACGTTGGCCATCAAACATGCATGCCTACGGTGCGACTAAAAACAAATTCACTTTTAGTTTTAGATTACATGACAGCCCAAGGAATTCACAATTGAAATGGAAAAAAGAAAACTGAAAAAAAAGAAGAAGAAGATTTACCAGGTACGTACATTTTTATAATCTCCAAATTACTCTTACATTGATACAAGAAAAAACTTGAAGTCGCTGCATTGACTCCAAGTCTACAAGATTAATAACTTCTAATTAAGAGGTACAAGATTATTGCAACCCAGATGGTTATCACATATGCCAAGTTTACATACAATTATTCTAATTCCGAGATGACCTCCAACTCATGGTGTAGACGTTTTGTAGCTATATTTGCATTAATTTTTACTGGGCCTGCAGAAGCAAAGGGATTGGGAGGCATGGTTAAGTTATCTCCTTCTCCTTCCAACATTTGAACTACATCTTTCATGGAAGGACGATCTGCTGGGTGCCATTGGATGCACCAGAGTCCTACAATTGCTAGCTTCTTTGCAATTTTAGCATCTCCATCATCCTCAACAAAGATTCGTATGTCTTCTTTTTCTTCTAAGAGATTATAGATCCATTCTGGAAAGTAGACTTGGCTGGAGTTATCAACTATAACATCAACATTTTTCCTCCCTCCAACTATTTCAAGTAACAATATTCCAAAACTATAAACATCTGCTTTAGAAGACACATTTCCAAAATTTCTAGAGAATACTTCGGGTGCAATGTAACCCACAGTCCCCCTGGCTGTGGTCATGGACACTGCACTTTGCTCCTTTGAACACAACTTGGCGAGTCCAAAATCAGATATTTTTGGATTGAAGTTCTGGTCTAGCAAAACATTGTGAGGTTTGATATCAAAATGAAGGATTCGTTGGTCGCATCCTTGGTGAAGATATTCAATTCCTTTCGCTATACCAAGAGCAATATCTTGCAGCTTATCCCAATTAAGGATAGAGTTCTTAGTGGCCGACGAAGATATTAGCTTCTCTAGTGAATCATTTGGTAAGAACTCATAAACTAACGCTCGTCTAAATCCATCAGCGCAAAAGCCAACTAAGCGAACCACGTTAATGTGATGGATCCTGCCCATTATACCTACTTCATTTATGAATTCTTCTCCATTTCCCTTGGAAGTGTTGAGGATCTTCACTGCAACATAAATTTCATTGGAAAGCTTTCCTTTGAATACTATTCCATATGATCCTTCGCCCAACTTCTCAGTAAATTGATTTGTAATCTTTTTTATATCGGCATACGAGTATCTCGTGGGTCTGAAATTTCTGTAATCCTCCAAAAACTTTTCAATATTTGCTTGATGCTTTTTTTCTACTTTGTCGTGAGTATAAAAACGGTAAAGAGCAAAAAGAGCTAGTAGTAATAGAAATGAACCCATGATGACACCTGCATAATAAACATTCATGAATGAATAACTTCCATCTTCACACTAAGAAGAATTTCAATTACCCAATATTAGACAACTCACCAGTAATCTCCGACTTTGATAATGCACCTATAAAAAATTTAACACAATCAGCTTCTCATTGTACATTTCAAAAAAAAAAAAAAATTGCTCGCCTAAAATTTTCTTACTAATAGCTAAGTTTTATTGAAGTCAGACCTTGAGTCCTTTTAAGAGGACTCAATATATAATATATTGTGATTTTTCCTGCTAAGTCCAAGTTGTAGGCTTTCTAAGAGGACTAGACGTGCTGTGCAGTGATTTTTCCTGAGTTAACATGTGTATGCTAATCTTAGTAAGCAAATTGTATGTTGGTCTTGAATTTCAAACAAGACATGCAAGAACTGTTGATGATGAGAGACAAACAGACAGACAGAGAGGCCAATGGTGGGGGACAGATCATGAACAAAGTCGGATATGAAACTGAGAAGAAGGCTGCTCTTGCCAACTCCAGAATCACCAATCAACTGATTCTTGAATGAATAATTGTATAATCACCAAATACACCAGAAAAAAATTTCTACACTACTCACTTACAGTAAATTCTGCAGAAAAACCAAGCTTAACTTAAAACAACTCAAACCAAACAACTCAACTCTAAACAGTAATTCTGCAGAAAACAACTCAACTCTAAACAGTAATCCTAGTCAAGTTAAGCCAAGAGTAACAGGCAGTGCCAAATCTTATTATCGTTTCTTTGTTTAGATGAATGACTCAGCAGGTTATAAGGTACGTACCATTCGTGACCAAACATTTTATTTTGTTTTATTTTTGGGTGGAAATGAATGCAGAGGAGCATTTATAAGCTAAGATTGACCAAACCTGTACATGTTGGCTTGAAAGCGTAGGGAAATTCATTAGGTAGAAGACAATACCTTTATTAATTTTGGGGCCGCACTCAATTTCTGACTTATTGTTCTTCAAACATCTCTTGCCTTTCGCTTCACAGCCTCTGCATGCTGGAGTGGACCAATTCAATTGAAGAAATTTATCATGATTCCATATTATACCACCTGGAATCGATCGAAGAGTATATATCTTTGTACAAGATATGAGGACCGTCCTGATGACACTATAATTATTGAAGGCATAAACTTGGTAGGCAGGGCCACTAAGACAAGAGAAAGTATAGGCATTTTTTATATCTCTTGAGGAACAATTGAATAAGGCATAGTCAAGAAGTTCATTATAAAAGGAATCTACTTTGAATTGGAAAGGCGAGGAAGATAAATTGAGCCCTCGAAGCTGCCTTGCATAGCAATTATCTGGATCATATAATTGAATTACTTGAGATCTGTAGTCAATCTTATTGACAAAAAACTTCATTGAATTAGGCAGCTCGAGCAGCGTATGTTTTCTATCAATGCAAGAGAGAGTAAACCCAGGATACCCACACTGCTCTGGCTGGCTGCTAAGCCGAAAAGGAAATCGAATGGCTAGGCCATGGTCTCCGCACCGTAATTGATCATCGCACCCACTTTGGCCTTCTCCAAGGTCTATGATGAAAGCCACAAACAAGAACAAGTATGAGATAATCGTTTGGAAGCAAATATTCATCTCTGCACTCTTGGAAGGATTCTCAGCCTCTTAAATATCTTATCTGTATTTTGTTCAAGTGAGTGGTAAATCTGGTGTGAACTTCTGATGGATATGGGCTGTTGGTGTGTGGTGAATCTAGCTAGTGATGATACACTTACATATAAATTGGGTGTTATATGTCAATAGTTTCCTTCCATCAACATCATAAGGGGCAATTCCTTTAAGAAAAGCCTCTTCGTTTTGAATTATGATTATCAAATATTTCAAGACATGACGTAAGCGCTTACGCCTAAATTACATTATTTACTTTCGATCTCTACAGCCGTGGAAGCTATACTCTCTCTCTCTCTCTCTCTCTCTCTCTCCATGGCAAGAGGAATTCTCTTCCCTGCTGGACTCACCGTCCTAACTATTGTTGTCCTAGTCCATCAAATTTGCAGTGCTGAGGACTGTCCTCCTTCGACCTGCGGCAGTATCCGTAACATAAGCTATCCGTTTCGGTTAGAAGGCGATCCAGAAAACTGCGGCGATTCAAGATATGCTCTGTCATGCGAGAACAACCAGACAGTGTTGAACTTATATGATGGAAAATACTACGTACGGCAAATCAATTACAATAACTACACAATCCGAGTTGTAGACCCAGGTATTCTAACCGCTAACGACTCCTTCATTGCCCGTTATCCTCTAGGCTACGATAATTTCAGTTCTGGGGATCCATATGATGTATCTCATCAAAACATACCAAGCTCTGTGGTTTTCTTGAAGTGTGAAAAGCCAGTGAAATCTCCGTGGTATTTCGACATTAGTTGCCTTAAGAATGGAGTGTATTCTTCCGACTCTTCTTTATCCCATTCCAAGAAGTACACATATTTTCTATTTAGCAGCTATACAGGGGTTGTGGAGGACTTGTGCCAAGTAGCTCAAGTTTCTTTGTCACCGTGGCCGTGGTCAGCAAATGATGACTTAAGAAATAATATTTCCTGTACAGCCGTCCGCAATGAATTGCTATTTGGTTTTCAACTTTTCTGGTACCAAGTTTACTGTGAAAGCAGGTGCGGCAGAAATGACTATTGCTACCTCAATGCGGAAAATAATGTTACTTGCAATGGAAATGGTGCGTAAAAGAATGCATGCGAGAAAAAAAAGACAACACCTGCAATTTCTAATTTAATATCTTACATGTTCATCCCCATTGTTTATTTTATTTTATTTTATTTTTTTTATTTTCTTCGTTCTTGAATTTCTCTCTTCTCTCATCACTAACCATTTATGCACACCCCATACCATGCCCATGTAATAAGATATTCATTCTAATTTAGCATTGTATAGTAAGTAGTAACGTGATTTAATTTCTAAATCTAAAATTCCAAACGCTGACGTTATTCTTTTCTTTGTCACTACAGGTATACTAGGAATCCGTGACAGAATATATGCGACATACTCAAGTAAGGTTTCTATATATCTCAAAAAGCTGTTTGAAGGGGCAAAGAATCTGCCGTATAGATGTGAAATTTGCTAATTTTCGTTCTCATATTTCTCATCACATGAATGAGACATAACTGCTAATTATCATAAGAATAGTGAACTAGAACTAGAAGAGGTTCTGTTTTCTTTGGACAGGCAAACCCGGAAAGAGAGATCGGGATGATGGAGACTTTAAGAAGTAGACATCAAAAAGAAGGGTCGATATATATGATAGAATAATATGGTGAAATAGAATTGGATTAGTTTTGCCTGATGATGACTCAAAAAGAGAAATAACGGTGTGCTTGGACATTGGGTGATCTCAAACTTTTGGGCTTAATTTGTTTTGATCTCATAAACAATGTGCAAAATGCATGAAGGCCATTATAATTCTATTCAAGTCGGTCTCCACATTAATTACATTATAAGCTAATTACTGAAATCTCAGCCTCAATGGACAAATTATTCAACCCACCTATAGGCCCATTGAATCGAACTGATCAACCCAATTAATTTAAAGCCTAGATACGTGATGTCCAGATGTTTATAGAGCTATTTATATTAATTGTTAAGTATGGCCCAAACGGAAAGTTGTTTATGCAATTTTATTACGTCATAGACTTCTAAAATTTGTTTAAGTCACCTTTTCGATTAATTAATGAATTTATTTTTTATTCATTTTATTTTATTTTTTATTGTTTTGGATGAATGAAATTTTCATTCAAAACACAAACTAAACACCCATACACACCAACAAGAAAGCTGGAACTCAGTTCTTTACATCAAACAATGAAACACCACCCCAATCAAACAATTACAAATGATCTCCTACAAAAAAAATCACAAGCTAAAACTATTTTTTATTTTTCATGTTGTAGGTATTGTGGACACACTAGCAGGACCAATAAACATCAGTAAGAATCAATCTTTTTTTTTTTTTTTTTAATAAACAGATTATTCGTTGCAATGTGATGTTATTACGTACTGATGTTTACATTTTTTTTTTTAAAAAAAAAAGGACAAATACTATATTTTCAACTTTAAAAGAAATGCCGAGTTTTAACACTAATGTTACTATTTTCTTTGTCAAAACAGTATATGGAAAACTATATGGTCAGAAATATTACGAAGGTGAGGTTTCAATCTCAAATTATTATTTGCAGGAGGATAGTATAGAGTGACACAATGATCACATAGAAATGGATCAATTGTGCTTGATGATGAAGCAATTAGAGGATAACCATATGCTTCGGAAATCACAAACTTTTAGGTTTTGCATGTTCAGAGTCTTAAGAAATTAGCTTCCTATCTTGAATAAAAATTTTAATTCCTTTGCCTCCCACCACTTTCCTTGATAAGATATCTAAAAGCGGTTTCCTTGATAAGATACCTAGAAAGGGTTAGTATTGAAATCTTGTTTACAAGCCTCAGTAAATAAATAATTCATCCACTGCTATAGCTTTAGCTCAAGATCGTTGAGAAGCCATAGAATCGAGCTCAACTTAATTAAGAGCCCAGACATATAAACGGATCAATATTCCTTGCAATGTGATGTTATTATTGATTTTTACATTAAAAAAAAAAAATACAACTTCTATATTTTTAACTTAAAAAGAAATGTTGGGTTTTAATTTTATGTTTCCAAACACTGATTTTATTCTTTTCTTTGTCAAAACAATACCAGGAGGACTACAATATAACTATATGTATGACAAAGGTGAGGCTTCAATCTCAAAAAGTTATTTGCAGGGGATAGTATAGAATGACACAATGACATTGAAATGTATCGATTGTCCTTGATGCTGAAGTAAGTAGAGGATAACCATGTGCTTGGGAAATGGTTGATCTCAAACTTTTAGGTTTTATTTAGATTTCTGAAACAATGAGGAAAATGAAAATTATCTTAGATTTCTAAAGAAATTAGCTTCGTATCATGATAAGATTGCTAATGTTCCTTTGCCTTTCCCTAATGTTTACTTGATAAGATAGCTAGAATGGGTTAGTATGGAAACCTTGTTTACAAGTCTCAATAAGTAAATAATTCATCCACGCACTGCTATAACTTTAGCTCAAGGTTGTTGAGAAGGCATAGAATCTAGCTCAACCTAATTGAAAGCCCATACACATAAACAGATCATTCATTCCTTGCAATGTGATGTTATTATTGATTTTTACATTACATAAAAACATTTGAAAAATACACATTTTCAACTTTAAAAGAAATGCTGAGTTTTAATTCTATATTTCCAAACACTGATCTTATTCTTTTTTTTGTCCAAACAGTATCAGGGAGACAACAATATGTGCTTAAGTATGACAAGGGTGAGGTTTCAATCTCAAAAATTTATTTGCGGGATAGTATAGAATGACACAATGGCATAGAAAATGATCGATTGTCCTTGATGATGAAGCACGTAGCTAGCTAGACGAAAACCATGTGCTTGGGAAATGGTTAATCTCAATTTTATTTTTTTATTTTTTTCATTTATGAAACAATGATGAAAATGAAAGATAGCTTATAATTAGATTTCTTAAAACCTTGTTTACATGCGCCTCAGTAAGCAAATAATTCATCCACTGCTACAACTTTAGCTCAAGGTTGTTGAGAAGGCATAGATTAATCGAGCTCAACCTAATTGAAAGCCCATACATATAAAGTCAAGAGGTTTATAGTGTTGTTTTTTTATTTTTTATTTTTTTATTTTTTTTATCTTCTTAAGCATGGTCCTAGCTGAGATATGTGTATGCAATTTTATAATTAATTATTATTTTTTTCATATTTCTTGCGCAGGCCTTACAATCAAATTGCTAAAGTTCATGACCATAGACTACGGTAAGACCCTTCTCTCCTTTCATCTTCTTTAATTTATTTCCTTTCTAGTTGATCATTCTTTACACTGTAAATCATGAATTAAACATGCGGCCAAAATGAAAATATTAATTATTAGCCAAAGAAGATAACAAGTATTGTACTAAATTACTAGGATCTACAAGGAAATTAATTGAGGAGAAATGCTACATACCACATCACTCTCCGGCCACCACTATCTCACTATGTTGATGTGGCATGTCAATTCATCATTGATTTTTTTTTTTTTTTTTCTTTTACCAAAGGCTTGGTCTAGAGGTAGATTGGCAATGTCACATCAACATTGTACATGGGATGGTGATGTGATATATAGCATTACTCTTAATTGAGTTATTACTATATATACTAATAATAAAAAATATTGACAGCAGTGCAACATGTGTTCGCTTACAATTTATTTTGGTGATGTTGTTCCATAGGTCTATTCCAAGCAGTAAAAATGATATTGGGGGCTCCTTGTGTGATTGTGTTTTTGATCTATAAATGGCGTAGGAGGCATTTATCAATGTATGACATTATTGAAAAATTTCTACAAAGCCACAATAATCTAATGCCAATAAGGTACTCTTACTCAGAAGTTAGGAAGATGACCAAAGGTTTCAAGGACAAATTAGGTGAAGGAGGCTATGGCACTGTATATAAAGGAACACTTCGAAGTGGTCGTCTTGTGGCTATAAAGATGTTAAGTATGTCCAAAACTAATGGACAAGATTTTATGAATGAAGTTGCAACCATTGGAAGGATTCACCATGTTAATGTAGTGCAACTCATTGGTTTTTGTGTTGAAGGATCAAAACGTGCTCTTGTATATGAGTTTATGCCTAATGGTTCTCTGAATAAATACATATTTTTGCCAGAAGTGAGTACACTCCTAAGCTATGATAAAATGTATGATATAGCTTTAGGAGTGGCTCGTGGGATTGAATATCTACATCAAGGATGTGACATGCAGATTTTACATTTTGATATCAAGCCTCACAATATTCTTCTTGATGAGAATTTTACTCCCAAAGTTTCTGATTTTGGCCTAGCAAAATTGTATCCAATAAATGGAAGCATTGTTTCCTTGACTGCTGCAAGAGGAACGTTAGGATACATGGCCCCTGAATTGTTTTACAAAAATATTGGAGGCATTTCATACAAAGCTGATGTTTATAGTTTTGGAATGTTACTAATGGAAATGGCAGGTAGAAGAAAGAACTTAAATGCATTTGCAGAACACTCGAGCCAAATATACTTCCCTACTTGGGTTTATGACCAATTGAATGATGGAAACGACATAGAAGCGGAAGACGCCACAGAGGAGGAAAGGAAAATAGGCAAGAAGATGATCCTTGTCGCCTTATGGTGCATACAAATGAAGCCTAGTGATCGTCCTTCAATGAACAAAGTCGTACATATGCTTGAAGGAGAAGTTGAATTCTTACAAATGCCTTCCAAGCCTTTCATGTCATCACTAGAGAGAATCATAACAGGTAGTGAAGAGAACTCGAATCAATCAAATGAATCAAGTCAATCATCTCAATTTTAGATGTAAATTAATTTAAGTCTTTCATTAATTTAGTACATTTCCACTAAAGGAGGCAATTAGTTTTCTCATATATATTTGATAGTGCAAAGATACTTGATATTTATATGCAACAAATAAGAGTTTGTTTGATTTAGTACTTTGCAATGCTCGTTTCTATTTTCTCATACTTAACCAATGAATTGAGTTTTAAGTTTGAGAAGATATGTTGTTATTCTTCTTTCTCTACTTGTAACCCTTTGTGAATTTGGCATATTGGATAGGACCAATCCTTGTCATTTAGAGATAATATTGTTGACATCCATAAACTTTTATTTTTGAATGTACTGGAAGCCAACAAACAATTTGAGGAGCTGTTTTTTAATAGTTTTGGAAGCATAGAATGTTAAAATAACAGTTAAATATTTAAAGTCACCCTAGAAAGCTTTGGGTACGTCTAATGTGTGCATTGCCACATATGCATTGATTGATACGCTTGTGAAGGAATGTAAAATTGAAAGAGTTTGGAGAAATCTCTGCTTCGGTTGCTTAACCCAAGCAGTGTATTTTATTCATATTTATAACCAAAACTCAGTACAAGAGAATTACAAAGGATGTAGAAACAACAAAGCACAAAAAGGAAAGCCTACGCGAATGTGATACAAAAAGAAAAAGAAAAAGAAACTAAAATAGAAATGTGAGAGGACTGCAATCTGATGTCTGTCTTAGGACTCGACTGTGCAGAGTAGTAGCTGTTGCTCCAATGCTAGAAGAGAATAAAGACACGGGTGAGGAGAGTCTACCGGCTACCGTTCACGGGAAATAGGGACAGAGCCAGCCTTGAGAATGGGCAGGGGCCATGGCTGAAAAAATTTAATGGGAAGGGGCCCATTAGCAAAAAAAAAAAAAAAAATTAACCATAAAAAAATTGTTTTTACCTTAAAAAAAAAAAAAAAAAAAAAATTGTCATTTGGGGGGGGCCCTAACCTTGCCAATCCCCCCTTCCTTCGTCCCTAACGGGAAACATGAAGACCTGATTTATCACAAATCCATAAAAAAAATTGTTTTTACCTTAAAAAAGAAAGAAAAAAAAAAATTGTCATTTGGGGGGGGCCCTGGCCCCTGCCAGTCCCCCCTTCCTTCGTCCCTGACGGAAAACATGGAGACCTGATTTATCACAAATCATGATTGTACGCAGTGGTGGAGCTAGGATATTTTTTTCGTAGGGGCAGAAAGTGGGATTAATAATTAATTAATATAATATAATGTTATATTTTAATATTGTTTATTTGATCAAGTAACACTACAGAAAGACTATACCTCTATTTTATTCCCAAATGTGATGTATTATATAAAAAATTAATAGTGATTCATTCCAAATTTAATAGTGATTTTAAAATCTATATACTTTTCATGTCAAAAAAAAAAAAAAAAAAAATTATATACTTTTGAAAATAAGAGAACGACATGAATCTTACTTATAGCATTGCTCTGATTTACCCAAAAACCAACATATATAAATATTTATTTACAACACAATATTGTATTTCAATTAATTACTTCTAATATTTAATTATCTATCAATAATATGCAATTTTTTTAAAGATATTGTCTTTCACACTAACATCTAATGTCTTTTCTAGAGCAAAAACATACTAATAAGAAAAGAAGATTAGTTTAAGTGGTTGAAATGCCACCTGTGTGTGTTGAAAAAAAAAAAAAAAAAACAAAGGAAAAGAAAAGAAAAGTGGGTCTTGGAGAGATGAGAGACTTCGAGAGAGTGAAATTTAGTGGCTATGGACTTAGGGCTTTGGGACTGACGCGCCAGCTAGCACCCTTGAGATCCACACCTATCAGCATCTTCTCCTTATTTTCCATTTCTCACATTTAAACAAAAGCCTTTCACCTTTCTTCTTCAAATTCATGTCCAAAAAAGGTATTAACAGAGTGAATCAAATGCAAGTCTGAAAATAATCAATTGAAGAAGAGAGAAGCCAACCAACAGAAGAAGTAGGAAAAGAAAAGAAAATCAAAATCAGAATTCTCATTCAAGATCTGCTATATATTTCTTTTGTTTTTATTTTCTCTAAGCAAATGGAGAAGAAGAATAAGAAGAAAGAAAAATAGTAGGGGCTAAAAGAGGAAGAGGGCTTAAAAAATCTCAAAAATTTGGGGTGTAAACTTTTTTTTCCAGGATTTTTGCAGGGGCGGGCGCCCTTGCCCCGCCTCTGCGTGTATCCGCCACTGATTGTACGTGAATTAAGAGACTCCGACTTGAGTCAACTTGAATCGTGGAATTGTTGCCTTGTATCTAAGATGGTAGTCTTTTATCAACTTAACAAATTTTAGCCTATAAGATGTTTGAGAAAACATCAGTGAAGAATGTAGTTACTTGGAATTCAATGAGAACTTAGTTCATGCAATTGAGGTAGCCTAGAAAAGCAATAGATATCTAATTGGATATGATTTTGAGTGAGTAAGTGTCATATAGGTTTACTCTAAGCCCGTTTGTTTCGATTTAAAATGTTTTTTTGAAAAATAATTTTTAAAAATATATTTTTCGGGACATGATACATACGAAAGGTCACAAATTTATATATGTTTTATACCGGGTCAACTTGCTGTTGCTGAAATCCTAGTGTCTCTCTAGTGGCTAAACTTGCGCTTGCTGAAATCCTAAAATGCACTTAATGAGTGTTTTGCGTCTATGTTTTAGGCAAACAGATTCAAGTCCTTTGCTAGCAGACTCCACCCAATCCCAGAATTCCACCCCACAATTACTCAACAGCCCACAATAATTGTGGGCTAGATGGGCCTGTCATATAGCCAGAGCCTGTTTAGGCCCAATGATTAATACCTGCCCAATATCCCTCTCTGAGTACCTGCCCAAGAAGATGCTGATGCCCAGACCTAAATCCCAACACTGCTTTCGTGCTGAATGTATATATATGGATCATGGATGAATGGCTTGGTTGAAAATTGAATGCTACATGCATTATTTAGACATAGTTTTTCTCTAAATTGATTTCAGAGAATTTCTTTCAATTTAATCTATAGAAATGGCATGTGTCTTTTTTTTTTTTTTTTTTTTTTAATAATATGTAAAATATATATGAGTTTTTAATAAAATTTAGGGTTAATAAATTTTTTGGTACTTGAGTTTGCACTTTTTTATTTTTTTCTTTCTAAATTTTAAAACCATGCAAATCTAGTACCTAACCTATGGGAAAAGACAGAATCAGTACCTCTGTCAGTTTAGTCAACAAAATTAGCACGTGTCACTCCCAATATGCCACGTGGCGTAAAAAATTAAAAAAAATTAAAAATAATAAAATAATAATTAAAAAAATAAAGAAAACAATTTGTGGGTGGCTTGGCCATTTTGTTGACTGAACTGACAGAGATACTAATTCTGTCTTTTCCCATAGGTTAGGTACTATATTTATACGGTTTTAAAACTTAGGAAAGAAAAAATAAAAAAGTGCAAACTCAGATACTAAAAAAGTTATTAACTCTAAAATTTATTTCAACTTTATCTATGTTATTAAAAAAATAAATGCATATCACATATTTAAAAGACATACGTAAATTTTACGTAAATTTTATAAATTAAATTGAAAGGAATTTCTCGGATGCAAAAACTTTATTCACCTCATTTATCAGAATCCTACTTAATCATTCCCACTTGTGGATGTTTCATGATGCTTTGGGGGCCTAGACCACGCGTATACCTTGTTGGAAATTGCTTTCTCTTTTTTCCTTGTCATCGGGGTTTTCAAACAACTCAATGAAGCTGATTACAGCTTATCATTAGTGATGACTCAGACCAAATTAATCATCAAATTTCTGGAGTAGATAAGGGGATAGAAAAATTAGAAAGATGGCGTGGATATGAAAAATTAGCTCATCATAGACATGTTTGAATGCTATTTCTTAATTTTAAAATAAAAATTAAAACATTGTGCAAATTGAGACTTATGCAGTCTATGGGATGACTTTTTTTATAGTTTTTCACTTTTTTCTTTTTATTATCCTTTTGACCAGGACTTTTGCCATTAACCAACGACTACGCGTTATACCTTGTCGGAAAGCGCTCTCTCTCTTTTCCTTGTTGCCAAGGTTTCCAACGACTCGACGGCTTAGTTGACCCTAGTCACCCTACAACCAATTAGGATTTCAGAGTAGATAAGGGGTTAGAAAAATTAAAAAGACGACAACCACTTAGGATTTCAGAATAGAAAAATTAAAAAGACGACGACTACCAACGAGGCAACGAACACGCGTATATCTTGTCGGAAAGCGCACTCTCTCTCTCTGTCTTTTCTTTGTCGTCAAGGTTTCCAACGAGTCGACGACTTAGTTGACCCTAGTCACCCTACAACCAATTAGGATTTCAGAGTAGATAAGGGGTTAGAAAAATTAGACAGATGAATACTATTTTTTAAGAGCACTTTTTTCGTTTTAAATTAAAAATTAAAAATTTTGTGCAAAAACTGAACTATCTATATATGTTTTAAAACCTATTTTCAAATGAAAAATATCTATAAAAAAGACTATTTTCAATTAGTTATTTTTTAGAACATTTTTGATAGAATATTAAATATTACTTCCTGGAACTGTTTTATATTGTTAATTTATTTAAAATAAAATAATTGAAAATATCCTGATTTTGATTTCTTTTTATTCATTCAAAATTCTTTTTAAAACTTATTTTCTGAAGACTACGAAATAAACTCAAATATTGTAATCTTGAAAACTATTAAATAAATAATGCTAAAAAAAAGACTAAAGCCTTTTTTAAGTCGTCCCGAATATATTGGGACGGAAAAATGATATGACAAACCCGAACTTTGTCATTCTCAGACTATAAGTTACAAACCCAGTCTCGACATAAGAGAATTCCAACATGGGATCTCCTCAAAGTCGCCAACCCAGCTTCGGCTCCGTCTTACAGACCCAGCCATGGGTTCATCTGAACGAGTTCTGGCCCAAACTCGGTTTCATATCACCTTGAGAATTTCCGGATTTCACATTCAAATGTTTGCAAACAGATTCAGTAAACTTATATTCGGTTCACCGAGGCTGAGTTTTTCTCATGATTCAGCAAACCCATACCCGGTTCATCACCACTCTCAGTTCATCAGACCATGAGGCCATCTTCGGATTAACAAGACTGAGCCTCGCAATCCTTGAACTGCCAAGACTCAACATTTTCCACAATCTCCATGACCGAGCTTGTTTCAGATCGTGGGTCAGTGGGTTCAAGCCTTGCCATCCTCGAAATTGCCAAAAACTGCCGAGCTTGCTTTGATCGAGCAATGCCATCACCGAGCCTGCCTAGCCGAATGTCATCACTGCCGAGCTTGCCTCGGCCAGGCATCACCATGGCTTAGCATGCTCCGAACCATAAGTCAACTTGGGTTCAACATTTTGCCTTGCCTCACCAGCAACGCCAGAGCCTAGCAGACCAGCCCGCGAACCAGTAAGCTTGCCGAGTCTGCCAAAGCATCATCGACGACAGTGTCGCTGGACCCCAGTGAAGAAGGAAAAACTGAGATGATGCCCCTACAAGGTCGCTAGCTGCGCCACCATTCAGTCCCAACAGTGAGCTTGAAGGCTCACTGCGAATCTGCAACACCGCTAGCAACCCCGCGATTTCCATCAGTGAACTCTGCAACAGCCTCCATGGCGAGCTCTGGACAAACAACTCCGACTTAAGCTTCGGTGAGCTCCCTCTAGAGGTATCACTTTTACACCGTAAAAATTGAGGTACATATTTTATATTCAACTCCTAAGCTTCAAGGAACCAAAATCACAAGAAGTCTTTTAGGTTTATTAATGCTCAAATCATTATAAATTGCCTCTGTTAATCATGTTTTACCGAGTTATTTTCATTGCTCGAATACATGCATTTGTTTGGTTTCTCATTTTTTACAGAAAGCCGAACTTGTAAAAGTTGACCCATTCTCAGAAATATGAAATTTTCATAGTTTGTCAGATTAGGAAATTGGGGGGTAACTGTTGGATCATGGATCAGCTGTGCTAGGCCTTTACTAGCCCATAACTTATGCTTGTAGTTGGAATCACGGGCTTGAGTGCCGAAACTTTCAAAGAAAGCTAGAGTCCAGGTGCAAATCAATCAGCTTCACTGAAAGAAATTCAGTGTTCGATTCCCATCGGAACACTGGCTGCAACTCTCACAACTACTGCAATTTATCTAGTTTCTGTGTTGTTATTTGGAGCCCTTGCAACCAGAAAGAAGCTATTGGCCGACAGACTACTTATAGCTACAGTTGCTTGGCCTTTACTAGCCATCATCTATATTGGAATCATTCTTTCGACATTAAGGGCTGTACTTCAGAGCCTAATAGGTGCCCCACGCCTTCTTGCAGCAATAGCTAATGATGACTAGGGGTGGCAAAATGGGTACCTGACACGACCCGATTACGACCCGCGGGTACCTATTACACGATTAGCCTACACCCAGACACGACCAGTTTAGCTAAACGGGTAATCGGGTTTGACACGATTATGACACAAAAATAACCGGGTAACCCGACACAACCCGTTTTACCCGTTTAAAATAACCGGGTCTAATCGGGTAGACACGACCCGATTACCCAAAACTATAAAATAAAACAAATATGTTAATTGTTTTTATACTTCTTGCTATCAAAGAGAATTCTACTGGCCAAAAAAACAAGTAGTCGTTTTCTGATGATGGTATAAAGTGGGAAAACCGAAAACATACTCATCCTATGGCCTATGAATATGATCCTATGGACCCCAAGAAGTGATGTGGGATAGTGGGAGCACTGGGAGGCATTATGGACGATGATGATGGGTCCTATTATTCATGCAGCAAGCCACTAAAAGAATCAAAATCAGAGACATACTGCGGCTGATAGGAAGGAGGCGTGGCTGATGGCGACAGTGACTCAGTGAGGACGGCGAGT